>NW_008246071.1:700783-760436 GCF_000281045.1 Saprolegnia diclina VS20
ATGTCCTCCGAACCAACAATAGTCTGAGCTAATGTACCGATAGGTCATCATCACGACTGCGCGAATGATCTCCTTGCTTGGAACAAACGAATACCATAGACGAGCAAGCTCGCTACAACGTTACCGTTATGTAAGCAAGCATAGAACGTCCCGACCGACTGAGCTTAGAATCGAGGCGAGGTTTACATAAATAATGTCAGCGCAGCCAGCGACTCGCTGGTTGCGCATCGGCAGACAGTTTGAGAGGCACACACGCGGTAGCATGGCTCGACCGAGCGCCTGATATGCACGTCGAAACAAGACGTCCCCTCAACATTACATGTATTTAGCGTGAGCCGCTTGCACCATCAAAGCCATAGAACGCAGGCGTTCAAGTCCAACGCGGCAACATTTTGAACACACTTTTGGACAAAGTCGAACGAATTTCGTCGGACACACTTGCTACGAGCAGGTACGACACCTGCGGCCTCGAGCCGTTGCCACCGGCTGCAATATACGGCCTTTCTGGGCAGCACTGTGATTGGAGAGTTCGGACACGTCAAGGCGACTTTACCTTGCCATGTCTTACTGGATGACCACCTGGCTGTCCATGCGCCACATTTGCTTGGTTCACCCCGCGTGTGTACTCTAGTTGTAGCAGCCCTGCACAGCCAATGGTGCCAGTGGTCATTGCTCTTCTCTTGCGCAACAATCTATTCACTAGACAAGTGGATCAACTTGAACGTTGGGGCAACGGCACCGATGGTGAAGAGGGTACATTGGCAGCTGACAATGGCCACTGCACCGACATACGCTCGGCGAGATGACGGCATCTCGTCCCGCCCGTGCTCCGAAGTCGCTTCTGGTTCAAGATTGAGGGGCTGTGTATATACTTGTGAACATCGAGTATCGGTGAATCGTCGGCGGTGAAGTAATGGCGTTCGCTGGGCCGAAGGAACGCACGCAAGGTGTCCAGAGGCACTGCAAGTCCGATCCATCCTGCTCCTTCCGACCAGCTCATTGCTGTTGCCGCATTACTGCTTATCTCGGTCAGGCGCCCACATACGCATCATTGCCTCTGAGCATGGAGCGACTTGAACTGTGTTGCCATTGCGGCTGCACTGATAGCAGTTCGCGAGAGTGGGTGCGTCGAGAGATGTGGTGCTGGCTCCTCCAGTTGTGCTGGGCTATAAATGCTAGGCCAGATCCAACGCCTATCGCTTTGGGCAGCTGGCATGCGCGCTGACCCGATGTGATGTTGCCCCGTGGACATGCCCAGTTAGTCGAAACGCCGACTAATTGAAATCCCACTGGCGAGGCCAGTGCCACGGTCGTTATCCGGATGCCAAGATATTTTCAGGCGTTCAACGTATAGTGGTCGGTTGGGTGCCGGATACGCGCTCGCCGTGCAGGAGCGTGTCATCATTAGCTTCACGAGCATGTACCGAGCCCGACCGCGACGAAGCGTCAGCTTCGACGGTCACGACCGCAGCCGCTTCACCGACGCCCGCTTCGCGCCGGTCTTCAAGGAGCGCCGGCCGTCGGCGCGGCCCGAGGTCGACGACGACGACGACGACGACAACAACCAGCACTCGCACGAAGCGGTGGCCGACCTGCACCTGCAACAAACGTTCCTCAACGACGAGCTCGTGGCCCGCGATATGAAGCGCCAGCGCGTCATCGAAGAGATCTGCGCCACGGAAGCGAGTTACGTCTCGAACCTCAAGGTGCTCGTGTCGGCCTTTGTGACGCCGATGGAGGTCGCGGGCAATACGATGCTGGCCAACCCGACCGTCGCCGTACGTCCGCCACGAGTCTTGCCGCTATCGATACAACCATGTGATGCTAGGTGTTCTTCCAGAGCCTCAAGCAGATTTTGACCGTGAACGCGCAACTGCTCACCGAGGTCGGCGGCCTCCCGTCGTCGGCGGACTCGATCGGCGCGCTCTTCTGTCGCTACGCACCGCTCTTTCGATGCTACGCCGACTATGCCAAGAACTTTGACGAAGTTGCGCAGCTGCTGCGTCCGCATCGGTCGCCCAAGTTTGCAGCGTTCGTGCAGGTACCCGATTCCTGTCCTGTCCATGGCCGTCAACAGTCGACACGTAGCAATGCCAGCTGCAATCTGGGTCGATGCAGAACTTTGAGAGTCTCCTCATCACGCCCGTGCAGCGCGTACCCCGATACAAGCTCCTCCTCGAGGTACGCTACCGTCCTGCTGCCATTGCCACCACTCATACCTCCTCGACCAGCGGATTGCGGGCTTGACAGGCGAGGGCCACCCCGACCATGCGTCGCTGCTTCAGGCTGTCGTGGCCGTCGGTGACGCGGCGCAGCTCATCAACGAAACCGTGCGGCAGAAGGAAAACATGGAGCATGTGCTACGTGTCCAAGCTCAATTTGTGGGCCAGCTCTCGCTCTTCACGCTCGACCGGCGTCTCGTGTGCGCCGGCGTCCTTGTCAAAGTACGTTTACCAAATCTCAATTTCCAATCTCCAAAGCCCCAAAGCTCACACGAATGGCACCTTAGATCTCAACCAAACGCGATGAGAAGGTCATGCTGCACCTCTTCAACGACCTGCTTTTGTACAGCGACATTTTGCCCGCCGAGACGTACCACTGTCGCCGCAGCGTTGCGCTTGCCTCGTCGGCGTGTGGCATCGACGCCACGCTCCCCGAGTCGTACCTTCCGCTCTTCTCGGTTGACCGCCCGCACCTCCAGCGCGACTGTGGCTTCAAGGTCGTCGTTCTTGCACAAGGTCCAACCCCACTCAGGCGCATCGATGTAGATCAACAGCGCGGAAAAGTCGTTTGTGCTCTTTGCAGCATCCGTCGACGAGAAGAACCGGTGGGTGCAGCTCATTGCCGACGCGATCGCGGGCGCCCAGGAGACAGGGCGGGAAGCGGCCCTCGAGAACGCCGCCGCCGTGTGGATTCCCGATGACGCGGTCGAGTCGTGCTCGCTGTGCCGACGCCGCTTTGCTGTGAGCTTCCGGCGGCACCACTGCCGGTACGCCGACCGTGTTTGTCCCTTCTACTATCGACTATAGACGCTGTGGCAACGTTGTGTGTGGCAACTGCTCGACGCACCGTGCGTATGTGATCGACAACGACCCGAAAGAGAAGCGCGTGTGTGACGGGTGCTTCCCGGTCCTTGCCGCCGTCAAGCGATGCGCGATGCGATGGCTTGCGTGCCTCATCGAGTTCCGGGGCGTGCTTCGACGGCTCCGCAAGCGGCGGGTACGTCGCGCTCGACGTTGACTGGGTCGGGTCTCAAGCTCTCGATAGTGGGTCGACTGCTACTTTGAGCTCAAAGGCGGCGTCTTGAGGCAGTTTGCGCTCACGGGCGCCCCGGTGATTGACGGGCCGCAGCGCAACGCGCCCACCGACGTCTTGCCCATGGCCGGCGCGATTCTCATCCGCAACATTGATTCGTACCTCCGACAATATGGTGCATGATCATCATGGGACCGTGTAGCTATGGCATGGCCAACTGCTTCAAGATCACGTCGCGAGCCGAGCCGGACCGTCGCTACAAAGCTTCTCCGCTGAAGGCGTATACAAAGAAGATGCGCAAGGCGCCGTTCGAGGACGACGAGTGGGTTCTCTGCGCCAGCTCGACGCAAGACTGGGCCAAGTGGATCGACGCGCTGGATGCGTCGGCCGCCAAGGCGCTTCAGCGGACGTCGTCGCGCGCTCGGTCCATCGACCTCATGTCGGGCTCGCTTCTCTCATTGCGCGACACGCAGCGTAGGTTCATTTGGATGTCAGCCGATTTTAAAGGTCGACTAACTTGTCGTCTAGTCGATGAGCTCGAACTCGTGCGGATGGACAGCTCGCTTATCGACGACGCCAAGCAAGAGCGGTACCGCCACCACATTCTCAAGGAAATTGTGCGCTCGGTTGGTGCCAGTTGCATATGATGACGGGCCCTTATGCTGCAGCTATAGGAGCAAAGCTACGTTGAATGCCTTGGCGAGTGCATCCGCGTGTTCGTGCAGCCACTCTTGCTTCGGCAGCTCGAAGGGCGGAAGCTCGAGACCGCCAAGCAGAGTCTCCAGCGCCGGCTGTCGCAGCTGTCGCACTCAAAGCTCCAGAAAACGTTTTCGCGCATGGGCTTGACCAAGCGGACGCAACTGCGCAACGGCAGTTCGAGCCTTGCGCGTGGCGACGCGGTGAAAACCCATTTGGATGCGACCATGGCCGTCTTCTTCACAAGGTAGTCCTCTCTTGACACGCGACAAATACCATGACTAGCTATGGATGTAGCATGGACCAGATCTTTACGCTCAACCAGCAGCTGCTCGACCACCTTGTGCGCCATTTGGCCGAGACGGATGATGCGCCCGTCCACCGTATCGTACGTTGTCGTCATGCGCGGATCGTGTCAAGTGTGATAATGAACTGTACTAGGGTGCCATCTTTAACGCGTATGCGTCGCTCTTTCAAATGTACTCGTCGTATGCGAGCTACCACGAAGCTGCGCTGGCTGCGATCGAGGTACAATGCTGGTGGTGTCGAGGTCGCAGTGACAAAACACGGTGCTAGTCGGACCACTTTGTGTCGATGCTCGCAGGTATCCAGCTGCACTTGGACGATGGCACGCTTCACCGCCTCCGCACGTACCTCAATATGCCCATGGAGCGCATTCCCAAGTACAAGGTGTTTCTGCAAGAGCTGTTGGCGTGCACGGACGCCAGTCACATGGACTTTGGCCCGCTCCTCTCGTCGATTGAGAAGGTCGACCATGTCGTGCAAGCGATCCAGGACAGCATCGCGTCGCGGGACGCCGCGCGCAAATTGCGCGAAGTCCAGCTGCAGTACGGCCTCCCGCTCCCCGACTCGACGTACGTCAAAGGCGGCTTTCTCCGCAAAGTGTGTCGCGGCACGGTCAAGACGTACCACGTTGTCCTCCTCGACCACGGTATTTCCTGATCTGATTTGCGTTGAAACAATACGAAATACGGCTTGGAGTAGCACTCTTGTATGCGCCGACGGGGCTCCTGGCCACGTACCAGAAGAAGCACAAGATGATCGAGCTCACGGGCGCGTCCGTCTCGATGCTGCAAGACGCACTGCCCGAGAGTGTGCGCCAGGCCGTCGTTGTCGATGGCGCGCCCCCCGTGACACACCGCAAGTGCGCTTGAAACAGTGTTTCGAAACTCGGTATCTGAACGTCCCTGCTAGTGCCTTTTACTTTCGGTCCAACCAAAAGTCGTTCATGCTCATCGCCGACTCGGAAGATGCGCAGACGAGCTGGGTCGATGCCATCCACGTAGAGTTTGCCATATATGAACTTTGAGGGCTGAAAATGATGGTAGGACGCGATCGCTAAGGTCGAAATGACGTACCGGCTCTCCAACACGTCGGACGAAGACG
The DNA here is from genome assembly GCF_000281045.1 of Saprolegnia diclina VS20. NCBI lineage: Eukaryota > Oomycota > Saprolegniomycetes > Saprolegniales > Saprolegniaceae > Saprolegnia > Saprolegnia diclina. The sequence continues at coordinate 706,142 of NW_008246071.1, forward strand.
ACAAGTCGAGCCCGCACCCGATGGACGTGTTCATGCGCAAGCCCATCAAGACGGGCTGGCTCCAAGTGCAGCTCGGCAAAAAAAAGTGGCGCAAGCAGTGGGTGACCGTCGACTACCAGCACTTTACGATCGGGCCGTCGCCCCAGACGAGCCCCGAGACGACGCTGGTCATCGCGTCTTGCGCCGCCGTGAGTGTCGCCGCCATCGCCACGCAATTCGAGATTCGTGGCGAACCCGTGATCACGGTACCCCTTTTGCAGTGCCGAGACAACCCCAGCCCTAACAAATCGGATGCTAGAGTTTGACCGAGGCGGCAGCGACATTCACCTTTGTGCTGGACGCAGGCCTGGACCGCGACGAGTGGCTCCGTGCGCTCACGCATTGCATTCGCAGCAGCGCGTACGAAGACGCCACCACGTGCCTCTCGGCCGTCTCGGAGCCAGCGCTGCATCACTTTGCGCCGGTGTTTCAGTTTCACAATACGTCCAAGGTACCAAGGTCGCCTCTTGACAGTGCTTGGTTGAACATTTGGTAGAAATGCATGCTCTGCGGCAGTAGCTTTACGCTCTACCGGCTCCGGCACCACTGCAAGTACGATACCGCGTATTGTATGCTTCACCAACGTTGTGGCGCTAGAAACTGTGGGACGCTTGTCTGCGGCAGCTGCTCCAAAGCACGGATGGTCCTGAGCCACGATCTGCACCGTGCTGTTCGGGTTTGCGACCACTGCGTCGACGAGCACACGTCCGACTTTTGAGAAATCGATTCATGTTGATGTCGTTGAAATATGCAATTACTCAGTAGCTATAGTTGGGTGGACTGTACCCCAACGCGTTGACGGCCGTGACGCGCGCGTAGAAGGGCGTGCCTGCCTCGACGTCACTCACCGTGTAGGCTCGAACGCTGTAGCGGTAGATGGGTAGCGCCTGCCCGGTGAAGGCCGGACAGGCCAGCGCGACGGTCACCGTCACTGTCGACGCCGTCACACTTGCCACCGAGTAGACGCAGCTGTAGCTGCCGATGCTAAAGACGTCATTGACGGCCAAGGTTGCGCGCAGATCGGCCGTCACACCGAGCGTCACGCCACTGAGCGTTTGCGCACAAGTGAGGCAGAACGGCTTGCGGGTCGTGCCGGGGGGCAAATTGAGTGCCAGCGCGGCGGCTTTGGCGCTGGCGTCGGTGGTTGTGAGCTGGCCCTGCGGCCGCAAGTACAGCGCATCGCATGCATTCAGTGTCGGTGTCGCGCGGCCGACGCCTTGGATCGGGTCCAAGCCAGGGCCGAAGAGCTTTTGCGAGACAGCGATCGCGCCCGTGAACGAGTTGCAGCCAGCGCTGAGCTGCGCCACAATCGTCGGTACGTCCCCAAGCGGCGTGGCCGTGAGCGCTGAGTAAAACGTAAACTCGTACATGTGGCCGAAGTTCCACGCCGCCGAGTTGTCGCCGTGCAGCGCCACCGTGACGCTGTCGAAGCCCGGCAGCGCGTTGATTTGCGTCTGAAGGTCGGCCGCGGCTATGTTCCAGTTGATGCACCCGACGACCGTGCTGCCAATCGCAAGTTGGAGCTGCTGGGTGAGCACCAGCGGCGGTGTCGCGGTCAGCGTGAGGTACTGCACCTCGGCGTTGTCGCCACACGTACTTCGGAACGTCGGCGTGTGGTCCCACTCGACAATGTAGTTGGAGACGGCGCTCCCGCCATAGCTGGTGGGCTCGTCCCAGTAGATGGCAAATGACGTGGCGGTTTGGCGAGCGATCGCTACGGTCGGCGGGCTCGACGGCGCCCGTGCCGACGGTGTCACGGCCGCAAGCGCCGTAGCAAACGCACCGTACCCGACGCTGTTGTACGCGGCAACGCGCACTGTGTAGGATGTGGCGGACGAGAGACCCGAGATCCACATCCAATGGGATGCGAGACCAATGCGGTGCTGGGGCAAACCTTTGGTAATTTCGGCAAAAATGATGGTGAGCCCACCCGTGACGGCCGTCGTTGCAAGCATCGGTATGTCCCCGAGCGACGAGTGGAATTGAAAGAGCACCGGACCCGGCGACGCACCCGCACAAATGGTCGCCTGCCCATTGGGGAATATCACGGAGACGCTGCCAAAGGCCATGCCAATGAGGGCCGCTTGCACGTCGCCGACCGTCGCCGTTGCTGAGATCGTGGTCGACGACGTGCCCATGTAGGTCAAGACGAACGAACCCGCGTTGCCCAAGCACTTGAGCGACTGGACTTCTTGCTGGGACCCAATCGAGGCGGTTGCCGAGACGCTCTGTGCCCCGTTGATGACCGACTGGATGCAGTTGGCACGCGCCAGGTCGGCGCAAATGAGCAAGTTGGACGCAGCGACTTCGAGTCGCGAGCCAAGCTGTGTTTGCAGCAGCGACATCTGTTGTGTTGCTTGGTTGCCCGGGTACATGGTCTGGTAGAACGTGATCATCCACGAAAACCCCTACGCATGCATTCCTATGAGCCAATGAAAGAGGCGCGAAGCGGTACATTGGGGCCAAGCACACGCGTGACGTCGACAGCGTCGATGGTGCAAAGAGCTTTCAACGCGGTTCGGAGGTCCGCTGCGGCAACGTCAAACGGTAGCTCGGGCGTGATTTGGCCGTCGAACGCCAAGTGAAATGTGCCGCCGAGGTAAGTGTAGGCACCGAGAGACGGCGCCGAGACGGACACGACTTGCACGTCGTATTGACCGACTGTGTCGGCGTACTTCACAACCTGGTTGACCTTGGCGCCACTGGGCGTGAACCATTCGACGTTGAACTCGGAGACGTTGACACCACCGGAATGGACCGGATCACTCCACTGCGCGAGGATCTCCGTGTCCGAAACAACGTCGATACGCAGGTTTTGCACCAACCCCGGCACCGAGTTGGCCGGCTGGAGCATCGACGGCGTCGGGATCGAAAAGACACCGCTGCCCGCCACGTTGTGGGCAGCGACGCGGGCGAAGACACCGAGGCCGTTGTTGAGGACGGGGAATGTCACGCGTGCGACAGGCGTCACGACAACGACCGGGTCCAAGACCGCTCGGAGGTTCACGGCGTTGGCGACAATGGCAAAGAGCGACGACGGCGTGTCACGAGTAAATGTGACGAGCCAGTCGTAGCCGTTCTGCGCAATTTCGCGCGTCACGTCGACCTTGCACGCGAGGGAAAGCGCTTCGATCGCAACTTTCACATCCGTCGCGGACGCCGACACGGGGATAGCAGCCGTCGTCTGGAGACGGTACAAGTTGACGTGCGGTCGCTGGAGCTTGCGCGTGACGGGCACGTTGGGTGTCGCCCCAACAAATGCTCCGCAGCCGTTGGTGCCGACGTGCAGCACTTGAAGCAGTGGCATTTCGCCTCGAACAGCGGTGCCCGTGAACGTCACCGTGTACACGACCACCGTCGGGTTCAGGTACAGCACACGCGAGACGCTCACTTGGTCGACGTTGGGCATCGTTTGGAGCTCCGCTGCGAGTGCGAGGCTATCGGTGACACCCGCCGCCGCCGACGTGCCCGACGCCCAGAGAAGACACCCGACGTCCATGTTGATGTTGGCATCTCCATTGCCACCAGCAATTGTCGTCGCCGTCACTGCGGCGCCGAGTTGGAGTCGAAAGCCGCCACTGCCAGGCGTAAAGTCTCCTGTCGTGGCTGAGATGGTGATCGTTTGGATGTCTTGCGTCGCATACGCAAGCGTGTCGGCGGTGAGACTGGACGCCGTTGCCGGATTGACGCTATCGCCCATGGGCAGCGCCGCAGCCGTCAAGCCAGTACAAGCGCAGTTGCCCGCACTGCATGGCGTGTAAACGCGTGCGATCTGCCCGTTAAAGGGGTCGCCGATGCGGAAGTAGTCTTGGCACCCGAGACGCGAGAGTGCATTTTGCGTCCCCGCCACGTCGTCCCAGACGCCGTTGAGTGTGTTGCCCGCCGCCTGCCCCACAATCAAGTTGGTAAAGGACCCGAGCGCCGTATCGAGGATGAACAACGGTGCTTCCACGATCGACGGGCCGGCAAAGACGGCAACCGCCCACGGATTGGTCGCCGAGCAAATCGGAACCGTGTTGGGTCCCCAGAGGATCTGGAGTGGCAAACCGGCGGCTGGCCCAAAGTTGGCGTAGCAGTTGTGCGCGACGGTAAACATCGTCGGCGTCGGGAACGTCAAGATCGTCATGGCACACGACGACACTTGCAGCTTCGTCCCAATGGCAAGCAGCGCGTTGCCCGTGAGACTTGCCGACATTGTCACGGTACTCGCCGTAAAGTCAAACGACGAGACAGTCGCACTAGGATACACGAGTGCAATCGTCGGGTCCAAGCACACGCGGAAGGTCAGCCCCGCAATTTGAACAAACTCGCCGCGACCCAAAAGCCGCGTCAGGTCGACAGGGACGAGCCCCTGCGTTGGGTCGGTCGGAATTTGAGTGATGAACGAAGTGCCGACCGCTAGGTTGAAGTAGCTGCCCACTTCAACCGAGAACACCCCATAGTAGTCGGCCATCGAGAGCGCAAACGTTGAAGTCACGGGGCCAATGCCCGCCGACGTGGTGATGCGCATGTACTTGGCCGATGGCGCCACCGTTGGCAGCGTCACCTGCGTCGAAAAGCCGACGTCGTAGGCATACTGTACAACATAGCCATCGACCACCGCGCCACCGGATCGTTCGACCTGATCAAACTGCACTTGGACTGACGTGGCACTGCGCGACCGCATGCTAACGCGGTTGAGGGCACTCGGGACACCAATCGGCGTGTACGGTTGTGTGGCGGCGCCATACATGCCGTAGCCGAGGTCGTTGGCGGCCATGACGCGCACATAGTAGGCGACGCCGGGCGTGAGGTTTGGGAGCACTGCCGACGTCTGTGACGCGGGTACGGTCGTCGACATGTAGTTCGACGGACGCACGCCCTGCGGGTTGTACGACACGACAATGTTGGGCAAGGTTCCCGTGAGACCGATGGTGTTGACGCGCAAGACGTTTGGAGCCGAGAGAGGTCCGAGCTGACTTAAGAACGAGACGGTCCACACGTATGCACCGAGCGTACCCGTGCGCGCAACCGAGAGCATGCCAACACTTGGCAAATTCTGCAGTGCGACTTGGAGCGACGTTGCCGACACGTCGTATGTCACAGGCTGCGTTCGAGCCTGCGTGTACATGACAGCATTTTGCACTGTCGTGCCTGCGTACGGCGTCGGAAGGTTGGCGGTCGTTGCAGGACCTTGGTTGAGGTAGTTGGTCGCATCGGCCAATGGGATCTGCGTACTGGAGAGCGTCCCAGTCGCTGCCACAAGGTACACGACGTTGTTGATCGCGACAAGGTCACCACGGTAGAGGTAGCTCGTTAGATCCACCGACGTAGTGACAAACGATTGTCCTTGCACGACACTGACGACGCCGGGAAGCGCCACTGAGACGGGCCCGAACCCCACCGTAAAGATGCCACCAGAGATGGTGCCCGTCGACGTCAGTACTTGCACCGTCTGGACACCAAACCACGGTGCGGCGACAGCTTTGGTAAACCACTCGACCAAGTAGCCGGATAGGCCTGCACCCGAGGACGTTGGTGGCGTCCATGTCACCAAAAGCGACGTGCCGGTCGTATCGGCACCAGCACTCAGCACAATATTCGGCACTGCAAGTGGCTTCTGGTGGGGTGTCGTTGTTGCTGGTAACGTCGCCACGGGTTCACCGGCGCCGAGCTGGTTGTTGGCGCAGTACATGCGTACGTAATACGTTGTGCCCATGGTGAGCCCCGTGATAGCCATTTGATTACCAGCCGCGTTGGTTCCGGCTATCGTAGTGGCGCCCAATGGAGCCCCCGATGCGCCGCTATTGAACGACGCGGCGGGATCCCACTCGATGGTGCAACTGATGATCGGAGCGCCCCCGGAAAACGCCGGTGGCAAGTACGAGACTTGGAGCGACGTCGGTCCCGTCATATACAGCGCCGGCGCCGCCAATGTATTGTAGAGCGACGTCGGTCGACCCGGTAGCGCATATGGCACCATGAGCGATGCCGGCGCGGTCGCTCGCACCAAACCATAGCCCAGCGCCGTGTATGCCGAGACGCGGGCATGATAGACAACCCCGGCCGTGAGTCCTTGAATCATGTGCGTGATGGGATACGTCGTCGTCGGCGTGACTGTCACGATGTCACACACGTTGGTGTTGCAGTATGCCCCTGCAACGATGGCACCGACCGTCGTTTGGGTCACGGTGATCGACGCCACGCCCCCGACAGCCGTGAGCGCATTTGTCACTGTCAGCGCGGGAATCGGTCCGACGTCTGACAAAAACGTGATGGTCCATGCCCGCTCGTTATTGGCCGTGGGCGCCGACACGGCGACTTGCACGCCTCCGATGTTGGGCATGTTTTGTAGCAGTCGTGTTAGCGTCGGGACGTCGGCATTGAAGGGAATCATAGATGACACGGCCGCCGCCTTGACGTGACACAACGTACATGCCGTCGTGTCGAGGGCGAGCGCAAAGCCTCCGGAGAGTTGACCACTCGACGACACCGTCGCTATCGTCTGGACGTGCTGGGTGTAGCCTGTCCACGGCGCCGTGCTCCACTCGACCAGGTACTGCGTCACGGTACTACCTCCGATACCATAGACGTCGGTCGCAAGCGTCGTGGACGGTGGCATCCATGAAACAACAAGTGAGCTCACAAGGCTCGCAGGAGTTGCCGATGAAGGTTGCGGCAGCAGCTGAATGTTGCTTGGTGGATCACTCGTTGCAATTGGGGCGACGGTTGCAAAGGCGCTGGGGACGCCTTTTCCGAGCGAGTTAAAGGCCGTTGCACGCAAGTAATACGTGCTGCCCATCGTTAGCGAGCTGATCGTTGCCGTGTACCAGTCGTTTTCGGCCAGCGCATACGTTTGACTAGTAAAGTCGGCGCAACTATAGCCGGGCGCAACGGTCACGACGGGCGCGGCGACCGAGACGACTTGCACTTGGCAGTTGAGACTGCCAGCTCCGATCACGAGCCGCGCTCCGACGGCGACTTGACTGGCAAAACCACTAGAAAGAGCGAGCACGTTGGTTTGCAGCGAGGTCGCACACGTGGGACAAGTGGCCGTTGAGCTCGACAGCGACGTTGGGCCGGATGGTGTCACCGTCAAGCTGCTCGCAGCGGGGGACGAGAACGTCGATGTCAAGTCCCACTCCACCATGAAGCTTGAGATGGCTTCCGGGCCGTGCCAGTACGCACTGTCACGCACGGCGACCACCAACGATGTTGACGAGAACCCATTGCCGTTGCCGACTCCCGAGACGAGTTGCATCGGCAAGACCAGAGTCGGCTGCGCAGGCAGTTGTCGGCTCACGATAGCATTGCCCCCTGGGCTTGCCGTGCATGAGATCAGAGTCGGGTCGCACGTTGGCGTCGCCGCCGCTGGAGTCCCAATGCCAAAGACGCTCCACGATCGCATGCGCAGTGTATACGCCGTATTGGGAACGATCGAGATCAGCGAGGTGAACGGGTTGCTGAGCGACGACGTCGGCACCACCGTGTAGCCGCCGCCGGCACCGTTGACGAGCGTCATAAAGATTGAGGACGCGGAAAAGCCTGCGCATCCGTGGTTGGGCTGGACGGTCATGGTGCCGGTGTTGGTTCCCGCGTTCCAGATTTGGGCCGCGTTGACAATCATGAGACACGGGGGCGATGCAGTAGTCGCCAACTGAAAGAGCGTTCCTGCCGTCAGTGTCACTTGAGCATTCATTGTCAGCGTGACGCCCGAGAGCGCAGTGACGCAACCGCCGCAGACGTCACTTGTCACAAAGGCAGTCGTCGAGAACTCGATCATGTACGACAAAATCGGTGCGCCGTTCGTGGTGCTAGGTGGACCCCATGTAAGTCGCAGTGCCGTACGATCGGCAGCATTTGCAAAGACAAGGACACTTGTCGGTGGCGGTGGCTTGCTCCCCGAATAAATGCTTCCATCGGTAGGACAACCACCAGGGCACAGCGTCGGGGCTGCCACTTGCGCCGGGCTTGTCCCTGCTGAGTTGGTAGCCGCGACTCGCACGTAATAGGGCGCGCCAGATGTCAAGAACCCACCATCGATCAACGTTGACGTCCATACGTTGCCACCGGCCAAGACCGTGCAGCCTCCCGACCCGTCGTATGCCACCGGTAGCAGTTGCGGCACGTTGCCAGCAACCAGCGGCCCGGTGAACGTGACGCGGAGCTGTGTGGTGCCTACAGCGGCCCCCGGCTGACTTGATACAGTGACCACGTCGATGTTAGCGAGCGTCATAATGGCCGCCCCGAGCGCCGTCGCGGTAGCCGTTGCAGTGATGCAGCTTGTCGTTGGTTTGGCGTGCAGACTGTAAGTGCCTGTCGTGAGGCTGCACGTGGCGCCAGCAACAACGTTGACCACGTTGGCCGTCGGCGTTGCCGTTGCTGCAACGACAAACGCGCACGCGGCCCCGAGCTTATCAACCACGAATTTCACATTGGCACCAAGTTTCGGTCGCAGGTCCGGGCCATTGTACGTGATTTGGGTGCCCGTGATGGTAATCGTGCACGCAGCGCAGAGAAGCGTCGAGTAGTCCGCGTCATAGACGAGTTGGTACGAGCCGCTGGTGGCCGAAATCGATATCGTCTGGACTTCGGCGCCGAGAGGATACGAGCACGGTGTCAAGGCGCACGACTGAACAGACCCATCACCTTTGTACATGCTCATGGGGTACCGTGTCGGGCTATTGAACTGGACGTTGTTGGCAACGTCTACTTGGTACTCGGCGATGACGGCGCCGCCGTCACCCTCAAGGAATCCGAGCGCGTTCACCGTAGGCTCCATGAACACGACACTGAGTTGGCTCGCAATATTCACGGGGCTCACGTACACGGCCACGCTCTGCGGCAGGTACGGAATCTGAACCGTCGGAACGACAGGCACGCCCGCAGCAACGACAGCGCCGCTGTAGCCTTTGTTGGACGCCGCAAGCTGTCCGTTGTACGCCGAGACACGGACGTAGTAGGTCGTGTCCGTTGTTAGCCCAATGATTTGGTAGTTCGTGGTCGGAGCCGCGACGACAGCAACCGTGCCATGCACCGTGCCAAACGACGACCCCGACTGGACGCAGTTGAGAAACTGGTACGTTGTATCCCACTCGACCAAGTACTTATTGACGCCAACGACGTACTGCGGCGGCTGCCACTGTACACCGAGCGACGTGCTCGACACGACAGTTGCCGTCACTTGGCGAGGAAGGTCGGAGCGCCGCAGCGACGGCTGGATCCACATGGGCAGCGGGTACACCCCTGGAATGACGTCGGTTGCTGTGAAATCCGAGTTGGCCAGCGTCCCCGCCGACACGGCGACGGTAAGTGCCCCGAGCGCACTTGGTGCAACGTTGCTGATCGACGACGATGCAAACGTGATGAACCATTCGACGCGAAACGCCGCCGTGTTGATGCCAGACGTATCCAGCGTCACGCCCGTGGGGCCACTCGAGTGATCGCTTCGCGTGACAAAGACGGTGCCCACTGGCACGAGAGCTTGCAGCGCGGTTTGAATCTGGCTCGCACCGGCGTTAAACGGCACGGCCACCGAGAGGGCCGTCGGAAAATTCGCAAAGCTGAGTGTAAACGTCTGCGGGGTCGCCAAAATCGCATTGATGTTGGTGTTGGAAACAACGAGCCGCGTGACCCGATCGTTGACATACCTTGGCACGGCCGACGTCGGCGCACTGAACCCGGCAGCGTTGGTCGCCAAAACGCGAACGTAGTATTGGCTTGACGCTACGACGCCTGAGATGACGTACACGTATTTTCGTTGACCAGCCACCGCCGGCACGGAAGCCGACCCAGAGGTTGGGCTGCTCATGCCAAACGAGACTGTCGTGTCCCATTGCACTTTGTAGTTGACAACTGAGGCGTCGAGCGGGGCTGTCCAAGAGACGCTGATTTGGGTGTCGGAGAGAATCGATGCGACGGCTCGAGGCACCGGCGACGGCGGCACAAGCTGCGGTGCGACTGCAAATGGATACACAAAAGGTGTGCTTGTGCCAAACGCTGTCACGGTCTGAAGCCGCACAAAGTACGCATGGCTGCCAACCATGCCCGGTAGCGCCACCGACGACGGAAGTCCGCCAGCGACAACTTGCTGCGTTGCGACACAAGGCGAAGTGCCCGATAGCGAGCCGCCACACGCAAGGGACCGAGGCACGAGACCTAGTGTCGTCGCCACAAGCAAGAGAGGTACGTTGCCGTCGGACGCGCTAAAGGTCACGAGCCACTTGGTACCATACTGGGGTCGCGACGTCGTTGCATCCGATACGACCGTCTCGGACGTCACCGAGACCGTAGAAATGGACGTCAACCCTTGCAGTGCCTGGGCCACCACGCTGCTGGACGCTGTGACTGGAATGTTGACGGTCGTTTGGCCGCAAAAGACCAAATTGAAGTAGCCGCCAAGGTCGGCGTTGCCAGCGTACGCGACGACCGACTGGATCTCGGGAACAGGTCCAACCAGCGTGGTAGATTTCGTCGAAAATGGAGCAAACGACCCCGGAGTAACTTCGGTCACGGTCAATGCAACGTTAGCGCCTTGTAGTCCAGTCGCCGACGCCAGCAGCAGTGGAAGATTGCCAGAGGTGCCGTTGAATGTCACGGTCCACGTATTCCCAAAGCCATTGCTTGGAGCTCTAGTTACAACCGCACCTTGCACCGTCGGGAGAGCGTTGAGCGCGTCCGCGACCAAACTGGCTGTACTGTTAGACGATAGAGCCGATGTACTGTAGCTCTTGAACGACAGTGAGAACGTCCCAGCAAGAGCGCTGGTGCCAGAAAGAACGATGCGTTGGACCTCGGGCATCCCAGGTGTCGTATCGACATCCACAATGTACGACGAGATGGGGATGCCACCCGTGTTTAGCGGCGGTGTCCACGACACCAGCAGGGAGGTGCTGGACGCTGGTTCGACGACGATGTTTGTTGGTGCATCGGGCGTCGACGCCACGGCGAGCGCCGGTGGTGTTGCATACATGGTGGCCCCAAACGTATTTTGAAATCCATTCCAAGCTGAGACGCGCACAAAGTACGACGCCCCCCGGCGAACGTTGGCAATCGCGTACGAGACGACCGACTGCCCTTGCACAATGGGCACAACCGCGGAGCCGTAGAGAGCACTGCTCATCGTGGGCAACGTGCCTGGCTTGGGGAGCACTTGGAACGAAATCGTTGCCGTCGGGATGGTGCTCGAGAGCGCGTTCGTACTTGGCGACAGCAGCGGCTGACTGCCCAATTGCGTTGAAAACACGACTACCCAAGCGTAGCCGAGACCACCCGCATACCGCGAGACCCACAGATCGCCCGTGTTGCCAAGACCAAGCAGTGCACTTTGAACCGCCGTGGCACTGGCGTCGACAGGTAGCGCGACAGTCGTTTGGCTGTTGAACGTCAGCGTAAACGAGCCCTGCAGTGTACCCGCATTGGTCGAGAGCACGAGCGTCTGCTGGTCGTAGCCATTGTAGGCCGAGATCGACGTTGTGATTGTGAGCTGCGCGTTCGTGCCCGTGAGGAGCGACGTGGCAATCGCGGTTTTTGACGCCGCAAAGTTGACGTTCGTGTCGGACGCGTCAATCGAGCCCAACAGCAGCGGAATGTCCCCGTTGCGCAGCGCGTTTTCTCGGTTTGTAAGGAACGTCACGAGCCACTGGAAGCCGTTGCCGACGGTACTTCGAGACACAGCGACGACGCCAATCGAATCGAGTGCCTGCAGCGCTGCTTGGAGATCGTTGGCTGACACACTGTACGCGAGCCACGGCGTGACGTGGTTGGCAAACGCGAGGCGAAATTGCCCGTTCAAATTGAACGCCGACGCCGATACGATGATGCTCTGGACGGCGCGCGTCATGTAGAGCAAGCTGGAGGTCGCCAGCCCCGGCGTGGCGTCGACCGCTTCTTGGCTCATGCAATCCCACTCGACTTTATACGCTGTCACGAGCGCCCCACCGTTGTCGTGTAGTGTGCTAAAGTTGACAACGATCGAGTTGTTGGCGCCGCCACCGAGCGTGATTCGTGTCGGCGGCGATGGAAACGACATGGGCACCGTCGCTGCTGGCATCGGCACGCCGGCGTTGTCCGAGTACCCGTACGCGTTGTAAGCGTACACTCGGACGTAGTAGGGTGTGCCTTTGACAAGGTTCCCAATGCCCATTTGACACGGACTGAGGAGGCAATCGACGCCTGGCAGCACGACCGACGACATGTCGTAGCCGAGCGCACCGCCGTCGACGCCACTGGTGAACATCGGCGACGTGTCCCACTCGATGCGGTACTTGGTAATGGCGTTGCCGCCGCTGCTCGCGGGCTGGTTCCAGTACACGACGAGCGTTGAGGCTGCAACCGGTGCCACACGAACGTTTAGAGGAGCATCGGGGGCTTGTTGCGGCGGGTACGCGGCCGTCGACGCCGTCGGAACGCCGTACCCCTGGCCGTTGTAGACCGAGACTTGCGCAACATACGAAGTCCCCGGCACCAAGTTGGTCAAGAGGTAGTTGAACGGAGGCGGTGCAAGGCCTGCCGCGCTGACCTCAATGCTCTGGAGACTCTGCGGTGGCATGCCAGGTGTCGTGTAGCCAATGACAGCTGCCAGTCCCGTCGCCGTGGCGCCAGTGTACGGCACCGTGAGCGTTACCTGGTTGGTTTGGACGCTTGCGACGAGGTAGACAGTCCCAGCAATCGAAATGCCTTGCCCGATCGACGCCGATGTCTGGATGCCCACGGAAGTCACGACCACTGAGTTTTGAATGACGTCGACGTTGATTGACGTCGCACCGACGTGCGCCGGGTTCAAGTTGGCGCCAATGTCAATCACGAGGTTGGGCGACTGCAAATCGTGCGTGAGCGGGATCGACAGCACCTTCCCGCGCGGGTACTCGCTCAGAAACGTGATCGTCCACGCGTACCCACCGCTCGTGCTCGGGGACCGGACGACTTGGATCGACCGAAGGCTCTTCAAGCTGCTCAAGCTTGCCGCCATGGCCGCTGCGCTGGCCGAGACGGGCAAAAAGTCCGTTGTCGCTTGGTCGTACGTGATCTGGAACGAGCCTGTGACGGCCACACTGTTGGAGTCGAAGATGCTGATCATCTGAACCTCTGGAATACCAGGCGACGCGGCTTGGTACCACTCGAGAAGATACTTGGTCACGTCGCTACCTTCGGCGTTGGGCGACGGCAGCCAAGCAAGCTCGAGCGACGAGCATGCGTCTTGAACGCTGTGGAAACCATCGGCCATGACGGCGCTCAGTGTGACCCCACTCGCGATGGGAATGGCGTCCGCTTTGGTCATCGGAATTGCGGAAAGTGGTGCGCCCACGGGAACGCTGGGCCCCATGACATTGATGGCGCGCACTCGGACATAGTACAACGTGCCGGGCGTCAAGGACGAGATCGTGTGCTTGAACATCGTCGACGACGGGTACTCTGTGAGGAATGAGGCTGGGGTTTGCGTGAACGACATATTCTGGACGCTAAAGTTGGCCGCTACATCCCATTCGACGAGATACGACGTCACGATCGCGCCGTTGACCGCAGCGGGCGGCCCCCAAAAGACGCGCAGGCTCGAGCTGGAGCCAGCAACAAGGTTCAAAACCACAGAGGTCGGGGCGCTCGGTACGGCCATTGGCTTGAGCGTCGTCACCACCGACGGCAAACCATACCCAGCGCTCGTGTGAGCCGAAACACGAACGTTGAAACCACCGGTGGCACCACCGTCACCCGGAAAGGCCGGTGCCGTGACGCCCGCTGCTTGCACGAGCCCAGTTATCGTGTACGTGTAGGGAGCGAAGGGTGCCACGACCAGCGACACACCCGTGCTTGAAAGTGGCACAGGCATGGTCCCAACAACGCTGTCAGCAATGGCGCAAGTGAGAGCTACGACACCGGCAGGGGTTCCCGTGACAGTCGTCGTCGCACCGGCACAAATGACGGCGGCGGTCGACCCGAGAAGCAACGTTCCGTCGACCACGAGCGGGGCCACGACGCCGAATTGCGTCACAAACGTGATCGTATACGTGTACGCTTGGCCCGTCACTGTGTACGAGACGGCAACGTGGCCAGCGCCAGGGAGAGCTTCAAGCGCCGCCGCTACGTCCGAGTACAGTGCGTTCCACGCAAGTGGGCCCGTGGTCCCAGCGCCGTTGCTGAGTGTAAACGAGCCGCCAGTGACGGCGAGTGCTAGCTTGAGCGTCTGTTGCGCCAAAACGCCTGCCGGCGATGGAGGCCACCACTCGACGAGGTACCGATCAACGACAGCACCACCGTCATTGGCAGGTGGTGAGAACGTGACAAGTAAGGACTGCGCGCCTGCAATGCTTAGCACGGGCGACAGCGGTGGTGTGGGAAGAATGCCATACGGAGCAACTGCGAACGGGCTTGCCTTGATCGGTGCGTCCGGGTAAAAGAGGCGCTCGGAAGGCACGACGCTCCAATCTTGGGACGGACTCGACCACGACAAGATGCACGCCGCGGTTCCCGTGTTTTCTCGGTACTCGAGCACAATATCGTAGAGCCGCCCGGCCACAAGTGCTGTCGTGTTGGAAACGTACGTAGTCGTCGAGCTCACGTCAATGTCGTAGGCATCGAGCACCAAGACGTGGTTGACCCACAGCCGCGCACCGTCGTCGACTTGAACGCTGAATGTGTACGGCTCCGAGAAGGCTGGTTGGAGATAGCCTGCCCAGCGCACGCTCACATAATCTTGGCCCGTCGGCGTAATGAACGTGTCCCAATAAAAGTTGACGTCAGCATCAATGCGCTCGAGCACCGGGTCGCCGAGGAGCCACCGGTTGTTGAAGTACGAGCCCACAAGACCGTTCGGGAACGCGTGTATGACATCCAAATTGTACGTCCCAGTGCGTGGCGTCGTGTACGTGGCCAGGTACTGCCCCGGCGCCGCATACGAGGCATAGCCCGTGACGGTGGCCCCACCGCGAAGCCGGGGCACAAAATACTCGCCCTGTTGACCATATTGACTGGGTGTCGCACCTTGCACCGACGAAGGGCACGTAGGCGCGACCGAGATGGAGACCTGTGCACCAGTGAGCAGCTGGCCTTCGGCGTACAGGAGATCGAGGTTGCCGTCAATCGCAAGCAGCGTAATGGTCCACGTGAAGCCGTTGTTGGCCCCCGCCACGGGCGAAGTGACTTGGACAGCGTAAATGTCAGGCAACTGCTGCAGCGCCGACGTGAGTGCAGCCGACGAAATTGAAAACAAAAGGTCCGGCGTCCGTGCTCCATGAAACGAGATGAAAAACGTGCCCCCGATCGGCGACGATGCCGTTGTGTGCAGCTGTTGCGTGTAGTTGGTAGTACATGCCGTCACGACGACAGACGCCGTGCCAATACCGTTCGAGGTACTGAGCGCGCTACTGTCAGCTGCGATCGAAGGTACGTCACCGAGGTTCGAGTCGAACGTGACGACATATGTGTACCCCATGAGCGAGTGCACGTACAAGTTGGTGGTTCCGCTTGTGGGGCCAGAGTACGGCGACGACAAGAGCAGAGTCGTTGTTGTGACTTGGTCAACCGTGTACACGGGACCCGACGTACTCTGCAGGCGCACCCAGTCGCCAGCATTAACAGTGCCGACCAAGGAGACCGACGTTGTGATCGTCTGCGAAAGATACGTGGCCGACACGGTGCGCAAGAACGTCGTCGCACTCGTCGTGCTGACTTGGACCAAACCGATGGTGGGAAGAGCATTCAGGGCCGCTTGAACCGTTGCGATACCCGCTTTCCACGCCAGTGCCGTCGTTGTCGCACCTTGGAACGTCAGTGTGAACGTGCCCTGGAGCGACCCGAGTCCATTCCCGCTCTGAATCATCGTCTCGACGATTTGGACTTCGCGCATCGGGTTGCGCTGCGTTATCAAATTGCCATACACATCGCGCGGCTGAATGAAAAACGTTGACGGTGTGCTATACGCCCCCGTCACGAGACCGTTCAAGCCCGCAGTGTTGAGCGTGCCCGGCCAAAACGGCACGGCGCTGCTGGTGGCAGTTGTTTGAGCGGCGACCAAGGCACCCGGCACAATCTGCGGCGCGAAGGGACTCGTGCCTTGAACGGGGCTGTTGCCATTGGGCGATGCCAATGTCGCTGCGTAGACACCGACGGACGCTGGGGTGCCTCCTGTGAACGGCGTCGTGACGGTTGCAGCGAGCGCCGCCATGTCGCCCAGCATGCGCGTCGAGACGAGGTACTGCTGGGTGGCATAGCGTGCGGACGACCAGTACGTTGTCTGCGCCGAGCCGGGAAGGCTGGCCATAAATGTAACAAGCCATTCGGTGCCCTGCGGGTTGGCGACCGACGACGTCACGACGACTTGAACAGTAGCATCCACAAGGAGACCATTCAAGGCTGTCTGCACCGCGCTGGCGGGGGCGTTGTATGCAAGTGGCGGCGTTGTGAGTCCGTTCCACGTCAGTGTAAAGGCGCCACCGGTGACAACACCGGTACCGCCGTCGACACGGACAACTTGGACCTCGTTGACCATCGGCTGCCCCATATTGGTGGACGTCTTGATGTGCGCCATAGTACCTTGCTGCAGCGTCGCCATCGTGGCCGTGCCCACCAGCAAGTCGGATGTCACCAGCAGCTGCACTTGGTCGCCAACAAACTCTGTAAAGGTGATTGTGTGCAGGAAACCATTGTTGCTTGCCGTCGTCGTCACATTGACGTTGGCGCCGAGAACCGCGTTGAGAGCCACTTGCACCTGGGCGCCTGTGGCGTCCCACGCCAACGACACCGTTGTCGCCGTCGCGGAAGACAATGTGTACGAGCCGCCGCGGTTGATCGCAGTCGGGAAGCTGACGGCGAGCGTTTGTACTTCAGGGAGCACCGACATGGCCACGGCGAGTGTCGACGTGCCAGACATCAGCGGTGTGTATGTCACGTTGTACAGGCCGCTGCCGGCGTAGACCACCGTGCCCGAGACGTGGGCCGAGTCGGCGTACCTCACACCCGCAGGGAAGACGTCGACTTGAAAGTACTCGAGCCGATCCAAGTCTTCCTTGTTGTTGCCATGCGTGTCTTTGGCTTGGATGGAGAAGAAGCTAGGTACGCCTGCCGTGCCTTGGATGAGGCCCGGGCCCAACGCTGTCGTGACGGCGGGGTTGGTCGGCCCCGGTTGCACGCTGAGTGTTGTCGGAAAACCCCGCACGCGTTGCATTGGCGCACCGGCGCGCAGTCGGGCGATAGCCACCGAGGCGGCATTGCCCGTTAGCGTCGAGGCAAACGCCGGCGTAAGCAGCTGCAGCTGGCCTTCAGTGGGCGACCGCGTAAACGTAATCGTCCACGTACACCCAAGTGCCGCATTCCCGCTGGTGCAGACGGCGGGCGACACAGTGACACTACCGACGGGGATATTGCTACACGATTGTAGCGCTGTTGTCAATGTCGCTGCGTCGGCGTTGTACGGGATCGGTGTCGTCGTCGCATTTGTCAGAACGCCACTGGCCAAACCGGAAAACATGAGCGTAAACGTCCCACCCAAAGTACTTGTCGACGCCGTCGTCACGGTTTGCACTTCGCTGACCGGCGGCACAAAGGCATCCAGTGTGTAGTTGCCCTTGACGAGCGGTACAAAATTCACACGGTACGTGCCGGTACTCGCCCCCGCCTTGTAGACGGGCACCAACTCTCCGTCCAAACCGTTGTACGCTTTGGCCAGCGGCACCGTCGTTGCACCAAATGTGCCAAAGATCGTATCCACTGTGTGGATCTCGCGCCCAACGACAATCGTGTCCCCGCGCTGCAACGGCATGTCACTGGGCACATTTCGAAAGTCGGCCGATGTCGCTGTCAAGACCATCGCGCCGTGCTGCACCGAGGCTGTCCCGAGATACCGCCACGTTTGGGGCACGAGTGACGATAGGCCAAATGCGCCCGTCGCAAACGCACTGCAGCCGTGGTTGGGCACCACCGTGACGGTAGCAGACCCGAGGCTAAACGCAGATGTTGACTGCACTGTAAAGAAACAGTCGGTTGCCAAAGTGGGTGTGGTTGTGCCAGGGTTGGCACCAATGACACGGAAGCGCATGCCTGGCAAGAGCTGGGCTAGCACGTCTTGGTTGACCGTGAGGACGTTAGCAGCCAGTGTGGTGACACAAGCCGGGCAAAGAAGCGACGGCGTCAGCTGTACTGGTACGTTGGCAGTGACTTCATTGATACGCCCGACGCCAGCCCACCCTGAGATACCAACCAGCGTTACCTGCAGGTTGTCGTTGCCGGTGTTGAGGCGTGGGTTCCCAGCGCTGTCGAACGTGACAATGTCGAACGTCACGGGGGCAAGCGCTTTGACGACCGAGTTGGCAACATACGTAGCAGAGCTCGAGCTTGTGTCGATGGCACCGGGATACACGACGACATTCAGCGGGCTTGCATCGATGTGACGTTGGTACGCCCATGCCGACGACGGGACCACGGCAAGCGGCTGCGTCGACGACGCCCATGCGACCATCAACTGCGATGTGGCCCCCGCGCTGTACATGATCTGCACACTCGAAAACGTGCCTTTGGTCAAAAGCACGGATGTTGTGAAGTTGCCACTCGCCGGCGAAGTGGCCTTGAGCACGACAGAGCCATTCAGCGACAACGTCACGTTGCCTTGCACAAGGACATTGATCGTGTACGTGTCGGTCGTCGGTGGTGTAAGCTCGCCAACCCAGACAACACTAAAGTTCTTGCCCGGAAAACTCGGATTGCCCATTCCGGTTGGCTGTGTCTCGCCCCAAATGAAGGCGATCGTCGCGTCGAGCCGTGTCATGTCGCACGGCGACAGGTTTGAGTTGGAGAGCCGCGTCATCGGGCACGGGTTGAGCTGTGCCTGCAAGAAGCGGCTGTCTCGAAAGTACGTGGCGCGAAGCCCTCCAAGTTGTCGGTACTGAATGCTCAGCACATAGTCGCCTGCGACTTGGGGCACGTACGACAACTGGTACGTGCCGTCGGTGTTGGGCGTCGGCTCGACGACGGCAACAGAGATGGCTGCCGACGCGCTAACAAGCGATGCCACGTAGCTCTGTGTCGACAGCGGCACGCTCCACTCGAGCGTGTTTAGGTACGCATCACGGCTCTGCACGACGATGACCTCCCGTACTCCTTGCGTTGCCGCCGCGCGCGCATTGTGCGTACAGTACGGGCCATTGGCAGGGCCGGTGACCACATTGATGTTGGCTGGGCTCAAGCTCGTACCACCGCCGATCGAAACACTCAGCGCGTAGGTGCCTTTGCGCGTCGGGAAGAATGTTGCTGTGTAGAGACCGTTGGCGACACCGACAAGCGACGCCAGTCCGCGCACAGTTTCGACGACGACCACCGAGGTGACGCCCGATCGAACGTTGACGACTTGCAGGACACTGGCCATCCCGATCGCATTAAACGTGACGACGATCGGTGCCGGCGACGTTGCGACACATACGGTAGCTTGCGGCCCCGTCACAGTGACACCTCCAAGTGCCGCAATGTCGGGCATCGCGCTCAGAAGCGTCGCCAGACCGGCGGGCGTGGTCGACGTCGGCACTGTTATCGTGCTGGATCCGTAGACGAGATCAAAGGATGTGCTGGCACCCGTACACGTGAGTGTCTGCTGCGCATAGTTGCTTATCGCCACCGCCATTGACGTGCTTGCAACGCCCGTGCGTTGCCGTCGGATGGAAATCATATTGGTCGAGGTACCCCAGACGAGCAGTGCAGTAGGCTGCGGCACGAGAAAAGTGACGCGGATCTCGATTCCGTTGAACGGGTGACACACCGTCGCCGTTGGTGACATGGGTGTCAACAACACGCCGCCCGTCACGAGGGCGCTGAGCTGTGTACCAAACGCCGCGAGGCTCGTGCTGGCGCCGACGGTGATCGTCGTGCCGCCAAACGTCAGTGTGAATGAGCTCGTGCCGGTGCAGTGGAGACTTTGCACTTCTTGGATGCCGGGATCGACGTAGGTCTGCGTTGCCGAGATGGCAATCGCGCTGAGATCGGAGAGCCCCGTGCGGTTGTTACCCGACGTGCCAGCGACCACTTTGACGACGTCTACATACGGCTTCCACTGCCCCGCGTCCGACACGACCAGGTTGGAACTGTCGGCTTGAAGCGACGGAACTCGGCCGACGTTGGCCGTAAACGTCACACTCCAAACGTACAAGATCTGCGGGATCGTGTTGCCGCCTTCGAGCGACACGTCGAGTGTATCCATGGAAACGATTGCGCCGTCAATGCTTTGAAACGTATTCAAAGCGCTTTGCACTACGCTCGCACCGGCGTTGAACGCAAGCGGCGGCGTCACTTCGCCCGCCATCGAGAGCGTGAACGTCCCCCACACGGGTGAGATGCCGCTGACACCACCGCCGGTGTCCTTTTCACTGGTGAGGGTCATCGTCGCGCCGCCCACGGGTGCGTACAAGAGCGCCGGTTGGTATCCAACGGCTTGGGTGAACTGGACGAAGACGCGGTTGGCCGTCGTTGCGCACACGGTCGTGACACTGCTACTTTCGCTCGTCACGGTCATCGCCGATCCCACGAGTGTCGACAAGGCCGTTTGAAACGCCGCCAAGGTGCTGCTAGCACTCACAGTGGTTGTCGCCGCGCCAAAGCCGACCGTAAAGGCCCCCGCCGTGGCAAGGTTGGCTGCCGTACACGTAAGCGTTTGGATCTCGGGGCGCATTGACGTTACGCCTTGCGTGAGTTGGCTCACAACGGCGCCTGCACCCGCCACCAAGTACGGCACCGGACCGGGAACGCTGGTAAACGTCACTTGGAAGGCTTGTCCGTTGGCCACGGAAGCTCCAGCCGCCGAGGTGATCGTGACACCACCGACACCGATCGTAGCCAAGGCCCCGAGACTCGATGCAAGAGCACTCCACGTGGTGCCTGCGGTTACCGACACGGTCGATGAGCCCCGAAACGAGAGCGTGAACGGCGTCGTCGTCACGGATACTTGCTGTACTGCAGGAACGTTGGCAACGACGACGGCTTGCAGTCGAATCGCTTGGACTTCTTGTCGACGAGCATCTTTGGCTTGGATTTGGAACGTAAACGGCGTACCCGCGACACTGGGCAGTGTCTCAATGGGGACGATCGAGGTTGCCGACGCCGGAAGCGGACGGGCGTACCAATTCCCTCCAGCGGCGACGGACGTTGTGCCGTCAACGACGGCGTTGGACACGGTAAGTAAGAAGGGACTGCCCATGATTGGGACGCCGTTGGCGAGGATGGTCATCGAGTAAACACCCGCAACCGTCATCGTGTAGCTCACCGGGTAGACACCCGCACTTGCCAGCGTCGAGACAGCCAGCGGATTCTGGTACAAGCTGCTTGCTACCGCAGGGTACTGGACGGCAAGCTTGGCCGTGGACCACGATGCCAGTTCCGACAGAAACGTAATGCTCCAAACGTTGTTGCCGCTTCCGTTTGTCGTCAACGTCACCGACACCTTGTTGCCGGGGCTCAAAAGCTCCAGTGCCGTCTTCATACCAATAGCGCTGATGGTCGACGGCAGTAACGCTGTGAGGCGTGGCGTCGCGAGTGCCACAAATATGCTGCTCGTAGCGCCCGAAAACGCTGCGCAACCGTGGTTACCAGCGACTGTGATACTACCGGCGGCAACCGCCGTGGGTGTCAAGACACAGCTTCCGACTGTAACGAGCGTGCCGACGCCCAGGAGACCGACGAGATTGGTCGTCACAGTGAGCGTCGTGCCTGCTAGCGTTGTAGCGCAGCCAGTGCAGAGACTCGTTGAGAACGACCCGTACGTGAGCTTGAACGACCCAGCTTGCGTGCTGCTGGCGGTGATGCGTTGCACAGCAGACGAGGTCACGATCGTCTCTGCGTCGGGCAACGTAGGGTCCGTCGGGGTCATGGTGACCAAGAAGGCGTCCGAGATACCGTCGCCAGTGCTACCCGAGTGCGCCGTTGTTGCACCGACGCGCAAGTTGCCAAATGCGTCCATGGCGTAGATGGAGAAGCCTGTCGGTATCGCCGACGTGGCGATGCTCAGTCCATTGGTGCCCACGTCGCGGGCATACGAACTCGGGGGATGCAGTACGTTGTGGACGACGACGAGCGACGACGGAATACCGATCGCGTTGCAACTGCCGCCAGGACACATGAGGATCGGGGACCCTTGAAAGGACGTCTGGAGCGTGTACGCCCCCGCGCGCGGAATACTCATTTGAACGCTGTACTTGCCGCCGCTGAGGTACGAGAGCACGCTGCTCCGGTAGCGCACCGTTGTGTCTGCCACGAGAATTGCTTTCGTGTCAAAGGCGTCGCCGCCGATGGACTGGAGGTTGCCGTACGTGTCCTTGGCCTGGATGGTGAAGTTGGACGCTTGGCCCGCCACCATTTCACTCAAACTGTCCATGCGCGGTGGGCTAAACCCCGTCGCTGTCGATGTGTACGGCACGGTCTTTCCCGGCGCCACGAGAACAGTGAACGGACTGCACTTGTTGGCGTACCCGAGGCCGCAGTAGATGTCAGTACCGCCAATAGCAATCGAGAGCTGGTACGAGCCGCTAAGCAGCGTCTTGTACTGCACTTGGTACTGACCGCTGCCGAGGTACGTGGGCGGCGCCGTCGGCGCGAGAGTGCTGCTGGTCCCAAGCAACGCCACGTCAAAGACGTCGCCGCCCACAGTTTTGTTGTTGCCCATTTGGTCCTTTGCTTGGATGACAAACGACGCGATCGTGCCCGCCGACGTTGCGCTCAGACCCGACCCAGTCGCTGTCGTGTACGGGTAGTCGGTCGCGCCCGGTAAAATGTTGACCGTATATGGGCTGCCGAGGATGTGACTGGGGTAGTACAGCACGCTCGGATCGATGACTTGCAGCGGAAGGTACGTACTGCTCCACTGCAGATTGATGTACGCGCTTCCTGTCGCCTTGTGGTACTCGAGTCGCACATCGCAAAAGACATTGGCTAACAGCGTGAATGGCACCGTCGCCGACGTCGGTGTCGACTCGAGCGCCCACGTGTCGAGCACGAGCGAATGGTTGAGCCAGAGACGAACGCCGTGGGACGCTTGGACGTTGAACAGGTACACATCCGTGGCTGGCGGAAGAAGCTTGCCCCACCAGCGAACACTGACATAGTCTTGGCCGTACGGTGTGATGGGTGTGTAACCCCACGCAAACTGCACGTTCGAATCGATTTTGACGGCGACGGGGTTGTCTTGGAGCCAATAGTTGTCATAGTACCATGACTGCAAACCTCCGCGAAGCAGCTGAAGGACCGCGAGGGAGTAGGTCGATGGCGTCGCTGGTGTGTACATGCCCGTGTAGCTCGGGCGTCCGGCCGTCTTCTTCTCGACGAGAAGTTTGGGATTGTTGCCAGTCAGTGCCTGCGTCGAGCCCGCTTGCATCTTGAGCACCGAGACCGAGGCAAAACTGCCCAGAAGCGGCGAAGAGTCGGCCACCAAAAGCGGGTTCTCACCGAGCTCCGTCCGGAACGTGACGTCCCACGAGTACTGACCGCCCGGTGTCAAGAGGTTGCTGCGCGTAACGTCGACGAGGCCCACGGACGGCAACGCCTGCAGAGCGGCCTGCAACGCTGCACCTGTAGCGTCAAACGCGATCAACGACGTTGTTTGGCCGTTGAACGTGAGTGTAAAGTTGCCGTGGAGCGGGGTTGGCACGCCGCCGAGCGTTTGGACGCGCTGGATCTGGTACTGAATCGGGAGTGCTTGCAGGAGTGGGAGGCTCCCGAGGTTTTTCGTAAACGAGATCGTCCACCGAAACCCGGTGCCGACGTTGGCGACTTGGACATCGACCTCGTGAATCGTCGCCATCGTCTCGAGCGCTGTTTTCATGGCGCTGGCCGACGCCGCGTACGGAATATTTGGTGTGGTCGCGCCGCCAAAGTTGACGACAAACGACCCAGTGAGAGGCGACGTGCCACGAACGACTTCGTTGACGTACACATTTGCACTCGTGCCGGTAAGCGCCATCGACGTCACTTGCAGCGCCTGCACGTTGCCGACAAGACTCGTAAACGTGATGAACCACGTTTTCAATCCTGACGAGCCGTTGGCGTCCGCCGACGCCGACGTAACGGTGACGGTGCCGAGGTTGGTGAGCGACTGAAGCGCAGTTGTCATGTCAGCCGCCGACGCCGCGACGGAAACGGCCACGCTCGGCGACCCCATGAACGCGACGTTAAAAGTACCGCCAATCGTTTTCACGGCGCCCGTTGCGTCCAGCCACGTGGTAAGACTTTGTACTTCCGAGACAAATGCTACGTCGCCGGACGCTGTGATTGTTTGAACTTCAGCGCGCCCTTGGACGACTTCAGTAAACACCATGGTTGCGCCCTGGGCTCCTGTAAACGCCACGTCCGAGCTCGAGAGACGTAGCAACGGCAGTGGCCCGAGGTTTGCGACAAAGGTGACGCTATACGTCCACGACGCTGCGCTGTTTGCGACAC
The DNA here is from genome assembly GCF_000281045.1 of Saprolegnia diclina VS20. Lineage (NCBI taxonomy): Eukaryota > Oomycota > Saprolegniomycetes > Saprolegniales > Saprolegniaceae > Saprolegnia > Saprolegnia diclina. The sequence continues at coordinate 730,559 of NW_008246071.1, forward strand.
GAGAGACGACGACGGTGGCGACATTGGCCAGTCCTTCGACACACCCTTTGAGTGCAAATGCAGCGTTGACATCCGTGGCCGCGGCCAGCGTTGCAGCATTGAGCGTCACCGTCGATGTTGCGGCAACACCACCGAGCCGCGCCGACGACGTGTCCAATGCGACACTGAAGAGCCCCGTCGTCGCCGTAATCGTGATACTTTGCACTTCGAGGATACTCGGGTTGTACGTGGCGACGCCACCGTCGTTGACCCACGCGTGCGTCCCATCGAGCACCGACGACGGACTGGACCAAAGCTCGGTGAAAAACGTGTCGGTGCCCGCAAACCCGTTGGCCGCGTCAATGTCAGTGACAACTTGTCCGGACGCCTTTCTTGGAAGGATCGCAAAGTGGTTGGCGACACCGCGAATGTACTCGGCTACGATCGCCTTGGGGTTGGAGCTCACAAGCGACGGAACGTTGCCGAGGAGACTCCGAAATGTGATGAACCACACGACGTCGGCGGAGCCCACAAGGTTTTGCTTGGTCACGTGCACGGCGCCGACACCGACGGACGGTACCGTGAGCAGTTGGGTGAGAGCATACGCTGTTGTCGCGACATCGATATTGCCCGTTGGTGTTTGCGTGCCCAGCGTAAGTGTAAACGTGCCGGCCGCCAAGCTTGCAGTTGTGACAGTCTGCACCTCGTAAACCACACCAGCGATACCTTGCGAAAGCGCCGAACCCATGGCAGTCGTCGTGAGCGCACTCGCCCCGCCGCGTGCATCGATCGACGCTGTCGACAGACTTGCAATCGACTTGCCGGCGGCGTTGAGTGCCACCACCTGGAAGGCATACGACGTGTCCATCTGCAGATTCCGCGCCACAAAACTTGTGTTGCTCGGCGCTTGCGACCCGTCGTAAATGATCTGCCCCGGTGTACCGTCTTGGAGCGTCGTGACCAGGGCTGACGTCGCGCCACCGGTGAGGCGCCCGGTTGTGACAGTCATGGCTGGCAAATTCCCGAGCTCCGTCAAGAACGTGACGGTCCACGCGCTCGCGCCGTTCGCCCCCGTTGTCAGCACTACGTTGACGTGCGAGATGCTCGGTAGATTTTGCAGTTGCCGCGTCATTTCGGCGGCGCCAATGTTGTACGGTAGGTTCGGCGTTGCGTACCCGTTGAAGCGCACAGTAAAGTCGCCGCCAGCAACCGTCGTGCCAGGCGTCACCCGAGTTGCCGAGTATGTGTACGGCGTGTTGGCATTCGCGTTGACGAGCTGCTTTGGGTTGAGCGTCAGCAGCGTCACGGGGCCAGATGCACCGGTGTACGACACGGTCCACGTGATCCCCCCCGTCACCGTGGTCTGCGTGACAACGACAGACCCAATACCGGTACCTTGGATCTCGGTCTGGAGCACGGTGTTCCCGACGTTGTAGGGCAAGAGCGCCGTGTACTTGCTGTTGATGTAGAGCTGAAACGATCCCGTTGCCCCCGCGATAGTAAACGATTGGACTTCGATCGCCGGCGTCGGCACCGTAATCGCAATCTGCTGGATCTCGTTGACGACCGGTGTCGGCGACGACAAAAGCGCCGAATTGACACCGCTAAATTGCCACAAGAGGTACCCCGTGAGCGGCGACCCGTTGCACGACGTCGAGTTGGACGTGCACTGCGCCGGCGGTGACCACGAGAGACTAATGTACGACGACGCGACGTCGAGGATGACGGGCGCAGCAGGTGCCACCGGCGTGTTGGCCATGACGACGGTCAGCGCCGGACTCATTGCCGACGCTCCGATGGCGTTCACCGCGCGCACCGCAAAGCGGTACGTGTTGCCTTCGGTTAGCGCCGGCACAAACATGCTGAAGCCGTACGGAAACGTGTTTTGCAGCGTCTGGAGCACAAAGTTGTTGGTGCCCGCGTCCATGTACACTTGGTAGTCGGTGATGGGCGACCCGCCGTTGTCGGTCGGCGGGCGCCAGTTGATGTAAATGATCCCGTCGTTGGCCGCCGCCGTGTTGACAGTCGTGCGCGAGTCCAGCGTCGGGGCGACCGGAGCGATCGGTACGACCGGGTTGCGCACGATGTACGAAGCCGGGGAGCTGAACGGGCCAAAACAAGCCACGGTGGCGTCCGTCGGCTGGCAATACGTAATCGCACGCACGATCAACGTGTACTGGTGCCCCGACTCGATCAAGTTGTCGGTGGCCGTCGAGAGCGTATACTGCGTCGTGAGACTGTTTCGGCCGTCGTACACCCGTCGGTTGCTGCCCTGCCAATCCGAGAGCCAGAGTTCATAGCCCGTGACGGGGGATCCACCGTTCATCGTTGGTAGCGCCCACTGGACCGTCATCGTTGTGGCCGTCGACGAGACCAGTTGGATGGGCTCGGGTGCGCCCGGCTGCGTGCTTTGCGGTGTCATTTGTGGTGGTGTCGGGTACGCTCGATAGCCCTGGCTCACGCTGTTGTGAAACGACACTCTTGTATAGTACGGCGTGCCTGTCGTGAGCCCCGAAAGCAACATTTGGTACGGTGGGCCACCCGACAAGTTGGTGCTTACGCGCGAGCTTGCAGGGCCACGACCAGCCACAACTTCGGCGACAGTGACGGCGGCATTGTTCGTGACGCCTCCATAGAGCGTACCGGCAAACTGCGGCACGAGCGGCACGAGGTTGCCTGTGTTGCAGACAGACGTAACGAGATCGGGAAGGAGTCGGCACCCGTTGAACGAGACGAGCCACGTAAACCCCGTTGGAGTTTGCGTCCGTGTGACAGCAACGCGGCCAATGGACGCGACGTTCTGAAGTGCTGTCTGCAGCTCGAGTGCCGTCACGTACGGGCTCATGTTGATCGTGCAAAGCCCAAGGTAGCAGAGATTGAAGGTGCCGCGAACCGGCGACGATCCCACCGTGCTGGTTGCGATCACGGCTTGCGCTCCCGCCCCCGTGAGCGCCGTGGTGCTTGCAACAAAGAGCGGCATCGCACCGGCCCCGTACGGAAAGCTGCCCGGGTTGGACGTGAATGTGACGGACCACACGTAGCCATTCTGCAGTGTCGGGCCACTCCGGACAACGTTGACCGTGCCAATGTTGGGCAGCGCCGTCACACTTGCTTGTAACGTCGTATCCGACGCGTCAAATGGGATCCAAGTCGTGACATGGCCCATAAAGCTGAGAGTGAACGTGCCACCCAGCTGATTTCCACCGACGGACGGCGGCACCGACCCGATCGTCGCTCCGTTGGTGTAGACGACGATACTGGCACCGTTGCCGGTAAGCATCTTGTCAGCCCATTGCAGCGCTGGAACACTTCCACTGCCTTGAAACGTCACGCGCCAAAGAAGCTCGCCACGCGCCGTGCTGCCCGCTGGCAAAGCTGCCGACCCATCTGTGACCGTGATAGTGAGCCCCGAGTCCAATGCCTGGACGGCGCTTTGGACGGCTGCAGCGGTCGCGGTCGCGGGCAACTGCACTGTCGTGGACTGCATGCCTCGCAAATACAGGAGCTTGAACGACCCACCCGGCACGGCCTGGCCCTGCACGACTTCGACAACGTCAATGCGTCGGTTGCCAGTGAGCGCGAAGGTATTGCCTGTCATCGAAGGCAAATTCCCGGCGGCATTTTGAACTGTGGTGAACGTGACGGTGAAGCCGCCAGTGCAGCCCGTGATCGGACACGGCGCACAGGCTGTCGTTTGGCCACCGACAAAGGCTACCGACACAAGAGTAACGGTCGTGAGCTCCTGCAGCGTCGCCTTGATGTTAGCCGTTGATGTCTCGGACGCAGCGATCGGCGCCGTCGTCAGTCCCATGAACGTCAGCGTAAAGCTACCGCCGCTTGCGTCGCAGTTGACCCGTTGGACTTCGACGGCGGCCGGGGCTGCGTATGTGCTTGCAAGACGCACGAGCTGCACTTCGTTCACCACCGTTGCAGACGTCGTAATGGTTTGCACTGCATTCACGACGGGGACGTTCAACGTGACGGCTTGCACTTCATCGACAATCTGGGCCGTGTCCCAGTCAACTTGGTACGCATCGATGGGAGCGCCGCCGTCGCTCAGCGGCGGGTACAGCGTCATTTGTAGCGTCTGCTGGTCAATAATCGCGACCGAGACGTTTTGCGGAGACTGCGGCGGCTCTATCCCATTCCCAACAATGAAGAACACGAGATTGAAGCACACGACATACGTGCAGACGGGATTGCAAATGTCGGGAACGCCATCGCCGGTGCGCTGGTGCCCACTGCGTTGATGGCGCTGACACGAAAGTAGTACGGAATATTCGTGTCCAACTGCGACACGGCCACCGACAGCTGACTCAAATCGGTGAGGAAAACCGACCCGAACGGAACCCCTACGCCGTGTTGTTAGTACAATGCACAATATTGTCGTAAGGTCACACCATTGGCCACGTCTTTCGAGTTGAACGGCGGTGCTATGCCTTGCACCGCCTGCGCGACCGTGACGGTTGGCACCGTTCCCGTCAACGATGCAAAGTCGGCCGTGATCATCGGGAGGTTCCCGAGGTCGTATAAGAACGAGATTGTCCACGTGTATCCTTGGTTCGGGTCCATGTTCGACCGGACGACGTTGACGCCGTGGATCGTTGAGAGAAGCTCAAGCGCATTCTTCATGCCCGGCGCGTCAATGTTGAAGGGCAGGTACCCTGTTGATTGACCCTTGAATTGCAGCGAGAACGACCCGGCGAGCACGCTCGACGTGCCGAGTTGCACCGATGCAACCGTGAGCGTGTCGGTGCCCGCGGTCGCTGTCGCCCCGTACGCTCCGGACGTCCCGACATTGAGGAGTGGAAGATTGCCCGCGTTGGTGTTGAACGTGATCTGCCACGTGCAGGTCTGTTTCGCACCAGCCGTCGCGGTCACTGTGACGCTGCCAATGTTGGCGAGCTTCTGGAGCTCTGTTTGAATGATTTGAATCGTGCCGTCGCGAACCGTCGTCACGGCCACCGTATCGTCACCAAGCGTGGCGCTGCTGAGTGGCGCCTGACCGTTGACGACAACTGCGAGCGGCGCCAAGTTGCCCGGCATGTTGGTAAAGGTCACTTGCCATTGACACGCCTGTGTCGCAAGCTGCGCGACAGACGACACGACAATCGGGGCGCCCGTGAGTCGTTGTAGCTCCGACGTGATTGACGTTGCACCACCTGCGCAGTCGCCATTCTTGGCGTTGGCAAAGATTGGATTCGTGAGCGACGTGACACCAGCGTTCGACGTAAACGCGAGCTGAAACGAAGTGAGCGGGGACACCACGTTGTCGCCGCCCACCGCCGTCGTGTCGACCGTCGATGTCGTGATTTGCTGCACCTCGGTGAGCGTCGGCAAGCACGTGCCGTCGCCCATGGGGTTAGCTGGGATCGGCCCCGTCGTCGTCGTCGCGCCGTTGTAGACAAATTGGAGCTGAAACATGGTGTTGGTCGCAACGTTGGCACCGGTTGTCGACGACGCCAGACTCTGAATGGCCTGCACTGTGCCTGGACGCGTAATGACAACGTTGATCGCTTTCGACGACTGGCCATCGCTACGCGTCTCCGTGAGCCCCGTCGCTTGGTACGTGAACGCGGGGAGCGCGCCCGCAAGACTCAAGAACGAGACTGTCCACGTGTAGCCGCCTTGATAGTCGGGGCCGCTTCGAGTGACTTGGAGCGAGCCCGTGGCGACGGCTTGCAGCGCCGTCTGCATTTGGGTTACCGTGGCGGCCGCCGGCAGCGCCACAGTCGGCGATCCATTGTAGAGCAACACAAAGGTACCACCGAGCTGGTTGCCCCGTACGGTCGTGACCACGGTCGAGACGGCGCCGATAGCCGAGAATCGGGACGCTGTCGTCATCGTCGGAAGATCACCGGCGTTCATGTTGGAGAGGAACGTGATCGACCACGCATAGCCTAGCTGGTTGTCGGGCCCGGACCGCGTGACGCTCACAGTGCCGACCGTCGGAAGCGCCTGCAGTGCGGTTTGAACGTCTGCGGCGGCGGCGTTGTACGCAATGTTGGCGGTCGCACTGCCGCCAAACGTCAGTGTAAAGTACCCGTCGGCGATGACATTGCCCGGTGTCGGAGTTGTCACCTTGACGTCGGCGCCGGCACCAATGAGTGCCGAGCTTGCGACCGACAGCTGCGGCACGTTGCCCATGGCCGCAGCAAACGTGACAGACCATGAGTAGCCACCTTGCGCGTCGGCAGCCGACCGCGTCACGGCCGTGATGCCGGCGGCGCCGATGTTGGCCATGGCGCCGAGGATCTCCTTCACGCACGATCGGTCGCCGGTGGCTCCCGCCGTGTAGCCAATGACACCCGACAGTTGGATCGATCCACCCGAGCTCGTTGTGTCAAGCTGGAGCGTAAAGCCGCCACCGAGCGTCTGCCCTGGCGCCGCCGACGTCGTAATGACCTGGACTTCCTGCACAAGCGTGGCGGTGGTCGTGACGACCTGCACAGCATCGATGTCTTGGGCAGAGGTCGTGATCGTTTCCACTTGGTTGGGGCCCGTGAACGTGGACGTCGTGATGGTTTGCACCGCTTGAACACCAGGATTCGGGTCCCAGTCGACCTACAAAGGTGATGAGGTCCCAGCGTGTCGATGTGACACGGACCGCATAGGCAGAGATGCCAGAGCCGCCATCGGTGACAGGCGGCTGAAAGGCCACGAGCACCGTTTCTTCACTTTGTACAACCAGCTGGACGCTGGCAGGCGGCGATGGCACTAGTATCACCGTGACCAACGAGGTCGCGCTGGCAACGACGTACCTGTTTGGGCGAGGACGAGCCAGGCAGCGGTAGTAATCAGAAGCCAGAGGCAGCGGGCTTGGGCGCGGAAGCGCCATGGGACCACCATCGAGGGTCTCGACAACCCACGGATTCTAGTGCACTGCCAAGCGTCGTCGATCTTTCGTGGCTACAGCGCTTTGATTGGTCCAAACTAAAACCGTAGAAGATCCAGCGCCAGGGATTTAGCCAATCATACGACGCGAGCCTTCGAAATGCAGTGTACCCACCCAAGCTCTCAACTTCGACTGCACAAGGTGCTCGTTGTCTGCTGCGGAGCTACAACTTTAGGACCTCAGCCGAGGAGTAGCGCAACCTCCTCTCGTATTGACACGCCCCAATGCACGTTCCCGGTGTGTCCCGATCCGTTTCAAGGGTATCCATCGACAGGGTACCCCAAAAACGATTAGATATGGGGTCCCCATAAAACGCCGAGACGAGGGTGGACCCCAGAACACGAGACTTGGCTGCCAACGAGGATGCTTTTCCTGGCGGCGCTCGTGCTCTTCTTGGTGACATCGCTGCTTGTTGTTATCGTCGTCTTCTGCGCTAATGACACGAGGTATTGCACTCAACACGCGGCTGCATGTGCACGGCTCGTATTGCGTAGCGACGGGTTCATGGGACGCCTCCATCGATGGCTGCTCAACGACGTGCCCAATGCACTGAGGTAGCTTTGGTCTCGCCTACGCAGCTGACGTCCCGCTGCTGTAGCGATGGCATCTTGCGTCTCTGCGGTGAGCGCGCCCACCGCCACGTGGTCGCCACCGTGCAGTATGTGCTCCACGAGCGTAATCCGCTCATGCAGGTACAACGCCGTCTTTGCACTTTGAACCGCCGGCCTGTACACCGATGTAGATGGTCTACCTCTTGCTCGTGGGCGGTGGCTACGGCCTCTTTCTGATTTACGGCCAACCGTTGATTCCCAATGTCTACCTTGCCCCGCACCACACGTACGTCGCCGTCGTGCTCGTTGCCTGCGTCCACATGCGCGCGTAGGATTTGTGTGTTGTTCCTGGCTACAGCCGCGCTCTGCACCTTTTTCCAGGCCTCTTCCACGTCCGCTGGCATCTTGAACGAGCGTACGTGGCGCGTGCTCGCCTCCTGTCCCAATATCGCGTAGGCACGTCACGATGGCACGATCATTACCCGTTCGACGGCGTCATGTATAAGAAGGACAACACGTGCAGCACCTGCAAGTGCATCAAGTACGCTCTCTTGTCGCTCCAGGCGTGGAGACGATGACCAACTGTATGGTGCAGGGTCGCTCGTTCCAAGCACTGCACGGTGTGCAACGTCTGTGTCCCGCGCTTTGACCACCGTACGTTGTCGATCATCGGCTTATTGCATGCTGATGCCTCGCGTAGACTGCGGTACGCTCTTCGCAGGCCGATGTGACGGCACGTCATGATCACAGGGTGGCTCAATGCGTGCGTGGGCGAGCGCAACTACAAGAGCTTTCTTGCCTTCATCATCGTACCTCATGCTTCTCATCCTGCTCTCTCTTCACGTTATATGCGAATTAGACCAACGCATGCTTCCTCCTCTACGGCGCCTACGTGCTTACTTGCATCCTGCTCAGCGAAGTCCATTCTTTCATGCAAAGGTGTGTACAACTTGTCATGCGTCGACTAGGTGGTGACCCTGCAGCTCTTCCAGTCGCAGTTTGTCGACCAGGCAACCGGCGCGCCGACGAACGCGACGACGTTCATCGTGTTTCGCTACATGCTTCACATCCATCCGGTCAACATGATGCTTCTCTTCATCTGCGTCGTCATGGGTGCGCGTCATCACTTTGTCTGGCAGGCGATGGACAATGTGTCTGTTTTAGGCGCGGCCCTAACCTGCTTTTCGCTCTTCCATTTGCGTCTTGTCGCGCAGAACCGGACGACCAACGAGTTTTTCAAGTACGACACGCGCGTGCATCTCCAGTGCGCGAACTCGTGATGCGACCATAGGCAACGCAGCTTGCGCACGGCGACGCGCGACGCGTATACGCTCGAGTCGTTCTGGGCCAATGTTGCCGAGGTTCCGCGCTTCCAATTCGCATGACGCAACGTTTCGTGCGTAGGTGCTCTTCCCCGTTTGCGACCAGCGCCTCCAAAAGGCGCTCGACCTCCATCACGCCAAGGCCAAGCAAGAGTAAGCAGCAAGCAACAACATGGCATCTTACTCGTCAAGGGCCAACGCAGCGACGGTCGATGGCATGGACGCGCGCACCGACCGCACGCGCGCCGGCGTTACGTATCCTGTCAACGACTCGGCGGGCGTTGCGCCGTGCGAGACAAACCGGCGACTGATCCACTCGGCCGTCAAGCACGCATAGATGCCGCAGTCGACGCCGTTGGTTTGCTGGGCACACGCCATGGCTTGGACGGTTGCGGTCGCCGGGTCTTGGCCGAGCGCGAGCAAGAGGACGCGTGCGAGCTCGTAAGCGCTGTCGATATTGTGGTTGCTGCTCGAGTCATAAAACTCAAACGCGTTGGTCGCTTGACGGTAGACGAGCAGCGCCCAGTGGGTGCCCTGCGACGCAAAGCTCGATCGGTCGTTCACGGGCAGCAGCACAAGCGCCTTGGTGTGCAGATCGAGGCCATTCGCCAGGTCGGCCAAGTCCTCGGGGTCGTCACACTAGTAGGTCGTAGCATCGCCATGGTGCATGGGCATCGTCGTACCTGTAGCAGCATGCAGGACGCCACCGCCGGGTCCATGAGGAGGACATCGTCTGCACCGCCGCACATCTCGTAATGGATCATCGTCAAGTAGAAGTGCACGGCGGCGTCATTGAGCCACTGGTTCCGCGGGAAGAGCGCCAGGTCCCGCTCGTACAGCTGCGCGTCGTGGAACCGAATGGCCATCCCTGGTTTCTTGTGTTAGACGCGAGCATCTGCCGTGTTATACCTATTCAACATATTACACTATTGTTGTAATCCGCAGTGCCATAACGTCAAATGCACGGAAATCGTGTGCGACATGCCTTGAATACTGTGATAAATCAATGAACACTATTTATGAGCAGTTACACATCTCGGTTTCACTCAGCGCAGCGTAACCAGCAAGCATGGACCACGCTCCATCAGCCTTGCAGGCGGTGGCTCTTGCCGCCAAGCAAGACGATATCGCTGACGATACCATCCAAGAAGCTCTGCCAGAGACCAAGGAAAAGCCACCTGTGCCGGCGCAACCTGCGGACGACCCGGTCGACGAACTCTTTGGCAGCGACGATGACCAACCATCCAAACCCGCCGAGCGCGTCCTTGCTCCTCGCCCGACAAGTCTCGTCGACGTTGCCAAAGACGTGAATACTAGTCGGCCATCATTGCTCCAAGTTGCGCAGCAAGAAGCTTCCCAGCATGCGCCGAGCCTCGTTGCCGTCGCCCGTGACGGCAGCAGTCGCAAGAGCCTCATGGATGTGGCCGCCGAGTCCGCCGCAGCCACACGGTCGAGCCTTATTGAGGCCGTGGCCAACATACCATCTGCATCCGAGACGCTACTTGGCGTGGCCAAGACGGTGCAGTTGCAACACCAGTCCACGATCGCGACGGTCCTCGGCAAGGTCGCCGACGACGAACGACGTGCGAGCGACCGGCACATTACAAAGACGCTCCGCGCGGCCGCGACCGAGGTGACGACGCAGCGTGACGTGGATGCAGGCGCGACGCTAGCGACGGCGGCGGCTGAGGTCCGCGCCGAGCGAGCGTCGTTTGCCTACAACCATTCGGACACCAAGGTCGACGTGGCCGTTGACATTCTCGTGCGCCAGCCAACGTTGTCGCCAAAGAAAGCACCGCAACGAGTCGTCGGGTCCGTTGATCGCGCTGTCCTCCAAAGCCGTCAGAGCCACGGACTCAAGCACTCGGGGCCGCTCCTCAAATCGCGCAAGGACCAGCTCTCTTCGTACCAGCAGGACCATTTGACCGCCACGCAAAAGCGACTCTTGTATGCAACGCTCGTCGAGCACAAACCGTCGTCCAAGCGAGGTAGAAACCTAGCACTGCTGACAATTATTGCCATATTTTTATCCAATATCTATGATAGACAACCAAACGCGCATGGTCTATCTCGCAAACTACAAACCATTTTGTCCACTTGGCGCGATGTAGGCGGCGATCGAGCGCATGGCGACGCCGACCAAGCCAAAGTAGATGTATATTTACATGGATGTACTTTACACTTAAGTGTAGACGCTTGCTCGGGAAAGAAAAATACGCGCGCGAAGACGACCGCAAGCACTGTCGGTTCAAACCGCGACTCGGCCGCGGGTCGCACGAGTCGGGCGGACGCAGCGACGACGACGATGAGACAGACAACCAAGACTTTATTCGGCGCATGGAAGCCGCCGAGAAGGCCAAGAATGAGGTAGTATCTGCACTCGCTCGCCAAACCAACTAATGTTGCTATGTATATCTAGTCGATTCGGCGCAACCGCGAAGAGCGCGAGTACATTGCCCAACTGGACAAAAAGGTGGTGACGTTCCAACGCTGCGTTGTATTGACGGGTTCTGGACGATCCCGCAGGAGTGCCCCAAGTGCGGCAACCTCCAGTCCTACTCAGAAGTCAAGCAGAAGCGCAAGCAGTGCCCCAACTGCGGCGTCGCGTACCGGTCCCGCATGGCGTGGGGCGACGTCGAGTCGGACTTCTTCACGCGTGTCTCGGACTTTGAGTCGCATAAAGCGTCCCGGCGTCAGCAAGTGGCGGCAGCGACGACGCCCGTCTTTCGCGTGCTGGAGCGCAAAGTGCTCGACCCGCATACGCACACGATCACGACCCAGCGCCTTCGGCCCCTCACCTGGGTAGCCTGGTTCATCCTCTTCTAGCTGACATCATTGGTGCTAGAACGACGTCGAGGCAGACTTTCTTGGGCGCGTGCAGCTGGACGAGATGAACCGCATTCTGGTACGTTCACCGCCGAATTGGCGAAGGGGCAAGTAGTTGCCTGACAACCTGTACATTGGTAGAACCGAGAGGAGCTCGAGCGCGAGTTCTACGGCTTCCTTACGTTTCACCCGAGCATTACGCCCCACGCCAAACGCGTAAAACACCATCGGCAACGTCGAGACGACATGACCTGCACATGTAGCTGACGTATGCGCGCTTTGAAGAACGCATGCAGCGCGACATTGACGACCGAGCGAGTCGTCTCGCGCAGGTACAGCTCGGCACGGATCGAATTTTGATTCATGAACGCGAGGGTAGTATGAGATGCGCGCCAAGCACGCGCTGTCGTACGATGGGTAGCAACAGAGTACGCAAAGAAACGAATGGCTGTATCTCAAGAGGCGGTTAATGGTCGAGAATGCGGAGGTTGCCTGTCACGACCTTGTCTTCGAGGATCGTGCCATCGGGAAGGTCGATCTTGCACCCTTCGTTGGCCACCAAGATGACCGTGCCCTACAAGGTCGCATGCGTTCGACCGTATGCGGCGGAGGTAGTATACCTTGAGCGTAATATCGCTGCCAAACTTGACATCGCCGGCGACCGTGAGGTGATCGAGCTCGAGGATGTTGGGGATGCCACGCTCAAGGCGCTCAGCGTACTGCTGCGCCGTCTGGAACTCGCGGCCGAGCTTGACGATCGGGATTGTCGGCAGCCCCCGGCTCGGGTTCATGAGGAGACTGCCGTGCTTGATCTGGTACAAGTTGGACTGGACAAGGAACAAGTCGGAGGACGACTTGACGGGCAAAAAGCGCAGTCGCGGGACTTGGATGCCGATGAAATTTTTGAAAAACTAGCACAAATTCTGAATATGCGACGCCATCACCAAAGCGAGAGGCACCTGAATCGCACCACCGGCGGCCGTCTCGAGCTGCACGACCTTGTGGTTGCGCACAGTGCGGTAGCTCACGATCGGGTTGATGTCGATGACGTCCTGCGCGACCATGCGCTGGATCGCGCGTAGATTGACCCAGAGGTTGTTGGTGTTGAACTTGGTGAATTTGTGGAGCGACCGAAACTCCTCGAGGTACTCGGTAGGCACTTGGTTGACTTCCAGCAAGTGCGGCTTGCCCTTGTACGTGACGAGCGTGCCACCTTGGACATCGGCCCGCGTCTTGTCGGTCACCTCCATCATGAACTCCGAGTCGACGTTGATCATGTGGTACAAAATGTCGAGGTTCACGGTCGCGCCCAGGTTGTCGACGTTCGAAATGAAAATGTATTCTTTGCCCTACCCCCGCCGAGTTTACACTTGCAATCTCGCAATCTCGCACCTGGTTGATGAGGTTTTCGAGCAGCCCCGACTCGAAGAGCGCGTTGTACACATCACCGTGGCCCGGCGGGTACCTGCATACGTCGTTCATAGAGGGCAGAGGGCCATCGGGGACGTACCATTTCTCCTGCGTCGCCTTGTCGTACTTGGCCGACGGCAGCGGCACGGCAGATTCTTTCACGACAAATGGATACGAGCTCTACGCGCCCATCATCATGATCACCTCGTGGCAATGGCAAGCGTCGTTGGACGTACTTGGTTGAACGTGTGGATGCTCAGGTTGTGCATGCGGTACTTGCGGATGATGCGAACTGTCTCGTCATGCGTGTTGAACGAGTTCATGAGCACAAGCGGCACGTCGACGCCATAGAGGCTGTTGAGGTACTATAGCGCATGCATTTAGAAGACGCAAAGGCCGGAACGAGAGCCGTACCTCGACTTGGCGCACAGTGAGGTCCAAAAACGAGAGGTCCTGGCGCACTTCGATCGCGCTCTTGGGGCCTTGGCAACCCATGGTCGTGCCGAGACCGCCGTTGAGCTTCAAGATGACCTATGCAAGACGATGAGACGATGTATGTAGCCAACGCGATGTACAAGCTTGTCGAGGAGCTCGTGCTTGAGGCTCGCGTCGTTCGGGCACACTTCGACCGTCGCGCTGTTGGTGACCATTGTGTCGGTCGGCGGCGACACCGACTTCCTATTCGTATTCGCCATGGGTCTATGCTAGAGCGCATGCATCGAAGTACCAGTCGATCGGGCTCTTCTTGTTGGAGCAATACTTGCGGAAGAGCTTCATAAAGCCCTTGCGCGAGCGCGGGGCCATGATTTCGCCCGCGGCCAGCGCCTACATGGCAGCATGCTGCATGAGCCACAGTCGCATGGCGCCATGTCTACCTCGGACATCTGGTCTTCCACCGAGAGCCGGCCCGGCGCATGCGTCTTGTACTGGATCATCCTGCGGCTTGGTCGGTCCAAAAGTCAGTGAAGTTGGACGCGATCACGTCGCCGGATACAAAGCCAGGTGCAAACAGGTGGCGGCTTTTTTATCCGGATGATGGCCAACCGCGCGGGTTGGCGGAGTCGTCGGCAGCGACCTTTGAGGCGACCGGCGTAGCCTCCGCAAGCCTCTGTGTAACGAGGAAGCACGCCGAGAGCGCGGTCGCCACTCGATCGAGAACGACCGCGCAAGGCAGAGTCACCCAAGAGCTAGAGTAGGCGCCACCCATGTCACAGCGCTGCGTTGGTTGCCTCTACAGCGCTCGTACAGTAGGACGCCAGGCGCCGTGCAGTGCCAATGCATCTTTATGTCGAGGCGCCTAAACAAGCGCGAATGCATTTTGACCCGAAGTCGATTTACACGTCCACATGATGTCCAAGTGGCAGCTGCATTGCGACGGCGGTCCAACTGCGCGAGGATGAACGAGACAGGTTGAACCGGTGGGCAACGCATCTCAATCCGCGCACGGCGCTTCAAATGGTAGCTACTATAGAGTACGAAAGTACTAGAGATGACGTTCATGGGACTACTTTGTGTTCAAGTTGGGCGAGATTGGTGTCGGAGCTGCATGCTCTTGCTCGTCGCCACCAAAAAGACAATATTGAATGCAGAGGGGTGCTATTTCAACGTCGAAGGACTAGTATGGAAGCGAACGTCGGCCACAAGCGAAATGTGGTCGGAGGGAAACACGCTTGACGGCAAGGACTTTTCATGCCCGGCGACGTCGAGCGAGAAGAAGGGCAGATGACTCGTCGGCGTCAGCGTCTCCGTGTCGACAAGAATGTGGTCCAACGTCCCAATGAACGTGAATTCGTGGTTCTTGACGAAATGCGTAAACTCGGGCGACCCGCACGCACTGCCGAGGCTCAAATCGTGTGCGAGCGTCTCTGGCATCGTATCCGGCCACGGCGTCGGCGTCGACCCTTCCTCTGCGCTCCACTGGAACGCCGCAGCTTCTTGCCAATGCCGGTGGTCCGACCCAACGGCCCCGCGCAGGAGAAACTGGGCGGGAATCGCGTCCGGAAGCGCGTTGAGGTCGCCCGTAATGACGACACTGACTGGCACGCCGTCTCTCGCTTCAATGTCGGCCTTCTTTTGCTCGAGAAACCGCGTCATGAGCACCGTCTGGACGAGCCGGACCGCGTCCGCGTCGTGACGGAAGAAGAGGTGCGTGTTGGCCACGAGCACGATGCCAGCGCCATGCACCTGCCGCAGCAAAAGCACTTGCGCGACGGACGGGACCGTGCCCACTGCGAGCGCGACCTGCGGGTGCGCGCTGAGAAAGTGCTGCAGCGGCGACGTCGACTCAATGTCCTTGAGGGCGTCTGCAAAGCCTACAACGGTGGCTTCGACAAGCTGCCACTTGGCCGTGTTGTACAAGACGGCGCAGCCTTCGGGCGTCGTGCCTGCTTTGCCTGCGTAGTGCCCGTCAAAGCCGTGGGCGCGCAAGAGCGGGAGAAAGTACGAGTGGAAGACACCATGGCCCATTTCTTGAGCGCAAATGAGATCGGCGCGCGTCTCCAGCATCTCGAGCGCGATGAGCGGCAGCCGGTATTTGTCAAAGAGGATGCCGGGCTGCGCATACGGGTACATGCGATTGTACGCGCGGTCGGCACGGGCGTACTTGGCATACAAAATGTTGTACGACATGATCCGAAAAGCGCTCGCGTCGTCGGTGTCGGGGGCGGGATGGGCGAGACGCGCGGCGAACGCCGACCGGTCCGGCGTCGGCACGACGTTCCCGGTTGTCGTCGTTGCAAGCGAGGCGCCGGTGGGCGCAATGCAATTGACCTCGAGGCGACACCCGACGTCGTCGCTGGTCGGCGTATACACAAAAGCTGCACCGACAACGGTCCTTTCACTGGTCGACGACACGCGCGTCCACATCCATTGGCACTCGGTTTGGGTGCAAAATTCGAGCTCGACCGTCGGCACGATCGGGACGCCAACAACGAGGTCGAACTCGGTGACCGACAACGCAAGCAGCGCCGGCTCGTTGAGCACAATGGCGTACACGTCGTCTTGGATCTGCAATGTCATAGCACGTGGCAAGACATCGCCAAGCGGCAGCGTCGGTGAGAGCGGTGCGCCGTCGCGATCGCGCAGCTCGATGGTTGTTGTGGCCTTGCCTAGGGCTTCGTGCACTTGCTTGAGCTTGGTCTTCTTGCCTTGCTTGAACTGCTGCTTGGTCATGGGCGGGTGCAAGAGGCGGTCGATGCGCACGAGAATGCGGCTGAGCTCTTCCGTTGGCTGGCGCACGAGCTGCCGCTCGACGCCCAAGAGCGGAAACTTGAGCGTGATGGCATCGCTGCCGCGCACGTAGCGCACATGCGCCGTCAGCGGCGACGTCGAAGGACCCGTGCTGGCCATCGTCCTCACTTGCAGAATGGATCGGCGGAGGATGGTCGATCGGGACGCGGCGCCACAGAGCACGTTGCAAGAACGGGGAGCGTGGTGCGGATGAGGTAATCACCCCGTCCTTTCCAGTGATTGGCCATAAGCCCGACCAATCACGAAGCGGCCAACAGCCAATCCAAGGCGTCGCTTTGATCGAGGTAGGGTACGATGAGCCAATCAAACGTTGGCTGTGGGCTGTCATTGGCCAATCCAAAAGAACCAATCCCGTCTTCCCGCCGACCTGCCACTGCCAAGTCCATGGCCGAGTGCCGTCAAGGCGGCGCGTGTCGCTCAACTGCGCTTGCACCGCAGCTTCGTTCACAAGCCATCAGCGAGTGGCCGCCAGCTCCTTGTCCCGCGGATCGCGCTCCTGCCTCCGCCGGCCTGGATCAATATCAACACCAGCGCCTACACAACGAAGAATGTCCGACACTTTGATTTAACGCAGATTTGCGTTAGACGACCCACTTCAGCAACAACCAATTTAATGGGCATCAGAGCACACAAGGGCGCGATAGCAAGGGGCAATAAGATGCATCTTATTGAACGAGCGCAGGTGCATTGCGCATGTCTACAACGTCCGTTTCCGTTTCAATAGCAGGGGCATCGCGTGCCCAACGCGTCTACTTGTCTACTCGTCTTCGCGGAAGAATCGCTTGGGCAGCGTCGCTTCAAAGGCTCTTTGCCAATCGCCGTGGTTGGCGACTTCCATGAGCGTCAAGAGCACTGTGTCGATGTTGAGCACATGCGAGCGAACGTTGCACGTCTCTTGCACGGGCAGGCGCGCCGTCGTAATGTGCTGCACACGAGCGGCTTTGGTCAAAGTCTCGCTCTACGACGCAAGG
Organism: Saprolegnia diclina VS20; assembly: GCF_000281045.1. NCBI lineage: Eukaryota > Oomycota > Saprolegniomycetes > Saprolegniales > Saprolegniaceae > Saprolegnia > Saprolegnia diclina. Next base: position 747,762 of record NW_008246071.1, read on the forward strand.
TGGCAAGGCAAGCGCACACACGACAACATGTACCTTGCGCACGGTGCGATCCACGATGCCACCGACAACGTAGACAGCTGTCGGGTCCAGCTCTGTTAGAACATTGGGCGAGTCGGGTGACAAGAGGACGATCATGTGGCCGGGAAAGAGCTCTTCGATCGGGGCGGCATGGCGCGTCACCTAGAACGCAGACTCAGCGACCCGAGTACTTCGCGCGCAACCCGACCTTCCATGCGTTGGCGCCGCGCTTTTCACAAAGCGCTGCAATGTCGCCTTCGTACGATGCGAGGTGAAGCGAGAGAAGAGATGGGAGCTCGCTCTTCTTCATGGCACCGTACACGCAGGCGACTTGCTTGATGACGCTGTGACGTTCCTAGTCCATGTCGAAGTCGAGGCCACGGAACTTGAAGCTATCTATACGCGGGGTGTTTGCTCATGGAGAAAGTTCAGGTCGACGACGACGCGGAGGCCCGTCGCCATGGCGTAGTTGAGCTTGTCCTAGTCGCCATGGACGATACTACGCAAGTTGAAGTGACGGTGAACGCACCTCGAGCTGGGTCTTGGCGAGCTGCTTTTGCGCAATCTTGGCGTCGTAGCGCATCTGCTTCTCTTCTTGGGTGATGGAATCGTCGCGGGCTTCGTAGGCAATTTGGCGTTCAGCCTGGTGCTGGCGTTTCTTGTCTTTTCGGCGGGCGTCAATGGCGGCGCGGCGATGGTCGATGCGCTCTTGCCGGCGCTGCTGCTTGGTGCGCTTCTTCTGCGCAGCAACCTCATCTGAAGCGTCTTGCACCCATGCGACCAGCGTCGCAACGACCAGGGCGGCGCCGACCCACGCCGCCACGGCCCAAGGACTCTGTGTCATCGCTAGATTCTGTTGTTGGTCCCGCCGAGATGCCAGCTCGGGAACGAAAACCACGCCATTTTATGCCTTTTTTCAACGTTCTCCGTCAAATTCGGTCTCATTTTGCATATTTCACGCCTAATATGGCGGCTCAGATCAGCTCAAGATGCCATTGGCTCGTGGAAGCTTCGAAATTCTGTGCTTGAAGTGGGCAAAACCGGCATATTTAAATAGAAAAAAGTATCGTTGTACTTGATATTTGTATGCAAGTGATCTCGCGCTTGGGATCCCCGAATTAAAATGGACGCCATGGTCCCAGTCTCTGTTTGCCGATTTTTGCCTCCGATGGCGGCGATCCCGCGGTCCAACCTCACGGACGCCGGGAGCGAGCGCAGCCCGCTCCTCCGCGCCATGCGCAACTCGTTCCAGGAAGACTCCTTGTACCAGTCCATGTCGAATCCCAACTATTTATCCACCGAGTCGACGACGACGACGGACGATGCGTACCTTGGCGGGCGCATGCGCGTCTTCCGCCCGATCGTGTACGCAGAGAAGGCGCTCGGCGTGCTCCTCAACAGCGTCATCATGTACGTATTTTGCTGCATCTTGGGCCTCGGCCTCATCTGCATCAACGCCGACGGCGTCCTCGGACCTGGCCGCGGCTGGAACTGGTGGCTCGTCTTCATGCCGTTCTGGCTTGGCAATGCGATTCTGCTTATTGCGCACTTTCTCTCGATGCGGTCGGCCACGATGCTGCGCCAATGGGCCGAGACCGACTGCATGTCGAACGAGCCATTGCTTCCGCTTTTGCGCAAGATCCTCCTCGTCTACGCCGTCTCGGTCCCGCTCACGGCCTTTCTCCTCTGGAGCGAGCTCGCGTTCTGCGCCATCATGAGCGACATGACGTACCGATCGACGTCCGTCTACTTTGCGTTCACGCCCATTCTCATCATTGAAGCCGCGTACATTGTGCGGTACCTCCTCTGTAAGGCCAAGAGCACGCTCCCGGTACACATGTCCCGGCATCTCATAGTCTCATGCCTAATGTCTAGGGCTGCAGCTGGGTCCTCGCGTTTGTGTTTACGCTCATGCTCGCGTTCAATGCCGACCTCATCCACCGCCGCAACCCCGAGACGGACGCGCTGCCCGGCGAGCTCCTACCGTGGTTTACGGTCTTTTGCCCGATCTTTGTCTGGGAGTTTCTCATGTTTGGCTCGCTTCTCATCGTCCTCTACTCGCAAGCGGCCGGCTACTACAACATGGCGTCGTCGCAACTGACCGCCACGGTGCTCTACACGCTCGCGCTCGCAGCCGGCGCGATTGGCCACGTCATGCTGCTCGAGCACATGGAGCTCGAGTCGACGTCGCTCGACGTGCCGTCGATCCTCTTGTTCTCGGCGTGGGTTACGGGCAGCCTCGCTTTGTACATCATTTCGCGCCAAGAAGTCGCCAAGCTCATGGCGTCGCGCGGCGGCGCCGTACCCGTGCCCCTCACGCGCACCGACCACGGGTGGGTGACCAACCATGCCGTCACCGACCAATGGATGCTGCTCGGTGACATTCCGCTCACGTCGGCGGGGCTCGAGCAGCGCGGTACGCGCAAGCGCACCTCGAGCGACATGGAGAGCGATCTCAACTCGCAAGGATGGCTCTGGGTGCGCCAGGTGCTCGGGTCGCGGCTCTGCTCGTGGTGCTGCTGCCTCGCGTCGCGCCACTCGTTTGACGCGTCGTCGCCGAGCGAGCACCCGGAAGGCCGTCTCAAGAACGTCAAGCGCAAAAATTCCGGAAGCTACAGCGATCTGCACCTCGACGTTGTCGCTACCAAGTAGCAATCCCAATATCCGCTTGCTGTTTCTGTCGTTTTGCAGTCGTGGATCTCGACAACCGTTTTAGAAAGTGTGCACACTAAGATCGAAGCGTCGTCTTATTCTGACGTGAACCGGTCGACGCCGTTGGATCTGTTGGTGGTGGTTGGGTGCAGCCGTATTTGAGACCGGTATATAAAACCAGTCACGACCAGAGCGACGGGGAATCAACCACACGTCGTCCACGCCAGCACCGACAGCTGAGAAACAAGCATCTCAACATGGTGTTCTTGGTCGTCACCTTGTCAATGGCCAAGTGACCATCGAAAGAGAATGGTATGGGAGGAGGCCGAGTAGCCAACGCGCTGGCGACGGAAGATGCTGGTTCCCACTATCACACAAGAGCACTTTGCCTTGGGACAGCAAACTCGGCGGCCAGTTCGATTCGAACTCGTCGCGATCTCACGCCACGGAATGTACGTACGACGCATGTTGTACGGGACCGTACATCCCTTTTCCAACACGTTGCCATGCACGCTAAGGCCGTCTACCGCCGTTTCCATCGGCTGTGAATGTACGAGGCGGTCGTCCTCATGCCACGCACGACGCTGTAGCGCGCTGTCGTGTTTGCAGCAATGTACGTGTACGGCAATGGACGGCAGTTACTTGATTGTTGGACTTTCCAGCGGCCGGTTTCGATGTTTTTTGATTTTCGAGATCTTCCATGGTTCTTGCGAGCTCGCAACCTGCGTACAATCCAAAATGGACGACCAGCGCGACCTCCTCCTCGACGTAGCAATCAACGAGCCGGCCGCACCGCTGCATATCGCTGTCTCGCGGACGTACGCGGAGAAGTACACCAACGTCGTGAGCAGCCCGACATCGGTCGCCGACGAACTGCCGGGCATCGTCTGCCTCGGCTGCTACACGCATGGCACCAAGGCGATGCGTGACCTCTGCGTGCGCCAAGCGTTCTTGACGCAAGATTTATTGGCGTACCACCATTTGCACGCGGGCAGCGACAGCAATGACTTTGCGGTGCAGCTCGTCATGACCAACGTCGTGCCATGGACACACGTCGACGCGTACAAGGCGCTCGTCGAGCAGAGCGTGGTCGAGGTCGAAGGCGTCTTTGGCGGCCAAGCGCGCACGTACGCCGACGCTGGCGTCGCGGAGCGCAAGGCCGATTTCTTCTGCGGTATCGTCTGCCACTTTCCGTCACTGCAAGCATGCATCTCGTGGATGTGCTGCGCCAACAACGCCGAGCTCAAGCTCGGTTGTCCGACGCTAACGCTGCAAAAGGCAACGTTTACGCTAATTCCGGTCCCAAACGACGTGCCGCACCTCGACTCGTCGGCGTTCGACCCGATCCACGGCAGCGCAAGCCCGACGTCCAGCGACGAAGTGTGCTCGATTTCGTACGAAGAGTGCCTCGAGTTTGCACTCCTCGACATGGAAGACTCGGAGACCGAGCCCGAGTCGCACTGCAGCCTCTACAGCTACGCTGGCATCGAGTACCACGACAGCGGGGTGCCGGAGACCAACACGGCGGTCGCATTGCCGTCGATTACGATGGCGACGTTTGTCGACGGCCATGGCATCCCGCTCGCGTTCAAGTCGCTCTACTACCGCAACAACAAGAAGGGCGGGATCCGCAACATGCGGTAGGCCACTACGCGCTTGGTCATCGATACGATTCGCTTCTAGGTGTTTTCCGCAGTGCAAGCGGGGGGCCCACACGACGACGAGCTTTTGCGGCGACCTCCTTCGGCTCCAAGTCCACTTTAGCACCGAAGCGCGGCCCCGTATATTGGGCTTTGCCCGCTTTCGGAGTGCGATGGACCACGCACCGCCGCTCCGCGCCGGCATGGACTTGGACGCACGCATGATCACCGACCACCTCCGCTCCAAAGAGTCGCCGAAGGAGATGTGGATGCAGACCAAACCCGTCGAGTTTGTGTCGCCGACGCACGTCATTTACGAGATCCGTCCGTCCGAGCGCACGCTGTCGTGGCACTATGGCTTCCACGGCCCGACGCCGCAGCTGCAGAAGAACCATACGCATTTTCTCGAAATCGGCTTCTTTATCGAGGCAAGCGACGGCCGACTGCGCTGCATTGGCGCCGCGCAGACGCCGCAGTTCCGCGTCGCGTCGAGCCGCACGTGGGTCAAGGAATAGCGTTTTGTTTGTCATTTTGAGCGTTGAAAAGAGCTTTCTGTGTGTGTATGTGGAGAATCCTATGCGGCGTCCACCGCCGCGTCCTCGCCCATGGCGTCGTCCAGCTTCGTGGTCTCGTCGTCCAGCTTCGTGGTCTCGTCGTCCGCGACGGGCGACGGCAGCGGCGACGCTTCAATCTCCACTGGCGTCTCTGCCGGCTTGCCCAAGACGCTCTTGACAATGGCCGAGACGCCGTCGACAGCCTTGTTCAAGTGTACGATCTGCGTCCGCATGCAGCTGCGCATGGTCTTCCAGCAAATCATCTACCACCGGCGTTGGCTTCCACTGCGTCCTGGAGGTCGTACGCACCTTGTCGTTGTCGGGCCAGTACGCGCGCTCGATGCCATTTTCGGGGTCCCACGCCATCTCAAACTGGTCCGTAAACTCCTTCAGAGGTTTGACCGTTGCTACAACGCAAGGTTGAACAGAGTCAGAACGAACCAAGCATCTACCGCGGTTTGCTCCGAGGATACTCTGCAGCAGATCGTCCTCCTTGAAGATCCCTTCCGCGATCGTCGGTGCACGGCTCACCTTCGGCCGCTTTGGTGGCGGCACGTCGCCGTCGGTCGCATCCGCAGGGTCAGGACGCCGCTCAAACTTGGGGCACTTTTCAAGCTTCCACGCGACATAGTTGCGCTCGCGCTCGAGCACCTCGGTGAGCATCGCGCTGTACTGCTGGCCGTTGACGTTCTTCTCCAAGAGGCGAAAGACACGGTCAAAGCAGTCTTCGAGCGACGTCTACATCGCAGATGCAACCCCTGTCTTTGCAGAAAGCACGTACCTTGCTGGCGGCGGCGGGGACTTTGGACCGTTCGAGATGACCAAAGAGGATCAGCAGCTACGATCCCTCGTTAGCATCGCGCGACGCAGCACACATCGTCGGACCTGTGTGAGCATGCACTCGCGGAGGACGGGATCGCGCAGCTGCAAGTGAAAGAGGCGGCTGTTGGTCAAGTACTTGGTCTGGAAAAAGTGATCCTTCTGGTCGTCTTCGGACTGCGACTGGAGCTCCCGCGCACGGTCAATGTCGTCGTCCGAGAACGGGTTGGACTCGAACGCCGAGAGCACATCATCGAGCTGTTGAAACTACGGCAAGAGGCGGCCATGAGATCGAAGTCGCACGGCCATTCGTAGCGTACGAGCGTCGTCCACTCGGCATCGCTGTCGGCCACGATGGTTGGGTTGCTCAGGAAGCGCTGCATATCCCAAAAGACCTTGTACAGCGCATAACTCGTTTTGGTTGCTTCTTCCAACGGCGCCTACAGCACCAAGATTAACTTCTTTGGTCAAATAGCTTCACTAACCTGTTCCATGGACGCTTGGAACTCAGCTTCGGTTTGGTACTTGGTGACGTTGCTCGTGTTGAACTAGCCCACGCGTTGTGAGGGTACGACGTAGAAGGTACAAGGCGAAGTACGCGGCCGAGGAGGTTGACGCCCGAACGCTCCGAGAGCGAGAAGGTGTAGGCGAGGAACATGAGAATGCGCCCACAGAAGACCGTGTTGTGCGTCTTGGAGAGTCGTCGGAGGAGCGCATTGCACATGCGCAGCAAGCAGAGCGACGCCTTGCTGTTCTTGCCTGCTTGGATAAAGTCGGTCTATTTGCACGCAACCGCCATGACGACTCTCTGAAGAGGATGCAGCATGGACGTACGGTCGTGAGGCGGCTGCGCCGGCTCTCGAGGAGACCCCAGAGCTGCTCGCAGACAACAATGGTCTGGCAGTCCATGAGGTCTTCGAGGATCTTGTAGGGCGCGTTGAGCATGAGGTAACCGCGCGTGGCGCCGTCCGTGCAGAGATCGAGCAGCGCCGGGATCCCGACCGACTCGAGCGTCGCGTCGCGCTTGCGGTGGAGGTCCCACGCCATCTTCTCGGCCACGCGCTGGATTGCCAGTTCGAGGATCGTGTGCACCTTCTCTTCGAGCTCGTCCGTGGCGATGTGGTCGTCGGCCGCTTCGCTCGTCACGCGCTTAGCGAGCTCATTGAGGCGCGCGGTCGCATCGCTCTTGCGGAAGAAGTAGGCGATCTCGCCCTACATGCATCGAGTCATCCAGCCTCATCCATCATGGCCATGGCAGGCGTCTACCTGCGCGAAGGTCGCAAGCTCGCAGGCCGTCCGTCGCATGTTGTCGCTTCGAAGTTGCAAGAAAGCAGTGGCAAAGAAATGACGCATCGGATTGGCCAAAACCCATTTAATTTCCATTCAATAGTGTATTCGATTGGTCCCATCCGATTCTATAGCGAGATTTTTCAACCAATCCTGGCCTCGAACGCTTGCACAAGCCTCCATATACCGCGAGCATTTCAAACGCTGGTGACGATGAACCACCTCGATCTTCCACTCGACCAGCACCTCGAAGGCGTCGACCGCGCGCTGGCGACGTGGACCGAGACCGAGAAGAGCCGCATCGAGGACGCCCAGCGCGCCTGCGTGAGCGAGGTCGCCAAGGACGAGCAGGAACTGCGCCAGCTGCAAGAGCGCCAAGCATCGCTCCAAGCCAACGCCAAGACTGCGGAAGCGAGCCGCGAACAGCAGAAGCGGTCGATCCATGGTCGAGAAAACGAGCTTCGAGGGCTGCAGGCGCAAGTGCTCAAGGTTGAGCCCGTGCTTGCAGGTCTCAAGTCGCGCGAAGCGCTGCATCGCGGCAACGTGGCTATGGTGAACGAAGGTACGTAGTCCTTGCATCGATCGATCGACGGGGAACGCTTGCATAGAGAGTGCGCGCATGACGCAGGCCCATCAAACGGTGGTGGACGAGCTCATGAAGGGCATCCACATGTACCAGAAGCTGGGTCTCGTCATTGACCGCAAAGGAGGTCGCTGGCTTCATTCCGTCGTACGTTCCTCATGCAATGTTGGATAGAGAGCAACCTCGGCTTTGTCTTTACGCAAATTGACCCGCAGAACCCCGCGCGCGAGTTTTCGTTTGCGTTGCGCATGCACGAGCGCCAGGATGTCTTTGCCGGTAGCCGACGCGTCCTTCGTCACACCTCATATCCCCTGTCTAGTCGAACACTGCGTTCCGGACGTGGCCGACGCCCCCATCCTGCTCGACCAGCTCAACCAAACCGGCAACATGTCGGCCTTTGTCCGGGCCATGCGGCAGCGCTACAAGAGCTTGGTCTAATACATACGTTGCATTGTTTCGATTGCCGAATAAATTAGATGCGTCGTCGCTGGGCTGGCGGCGGCTTTGTCTCGGGCTCGCGGACGCGCTTACCCGTCGACGGTATGGCTGGCCCAATGGCCGCCTCAACTGGGCGTGGCGCCAGCGTCCGCTCGTAGCGCTGCTGGAGCAGCGCCCGACGCTCGTCGAGCTTGGTCCGCGTTTCGGTCGGTGTCTCGTCGTCGGGCGCGTAGGCGATCTGGAGGATGCCGCCATAGAAGGGCTCACGCACGCCCAAATTCTTGGCTCGGCGCGCTTGGTCGGTCGTCGCGTAGCGCAGCCAGACAACGTCGAGGAACTCGGTCGCATCGTCGTGGTCGTCGAGCATCCGGTGCTCTTCAATGGTCCCGTACTTGCCGAAACGTGCGATGAGCTCGTCGCTCGCGCCAAGCGCTGGGACGTTGCGCAGAATGAGGTACTTGGATTCGTCGCTGACGGTGTACGCCCTTGGACGCACCTCCTTCCCGAAGCGCGGGTTGGGCTGCCGGTACCGCGGAATCGCCGCCATGCCAAAATAATAATAATAATATATACGCTATTTCACTGTTAGCAGGTGAAATAGTGTAAGACGTGAGTGCTCCTTGCTCGCACGGACGGTCTTTGACATCGCGGTGACATTTGCCGCCACCATACACCAGTCTCTTAATGGCATGTACCGCCAGCGCTGTAGCCCTGCCGTACCCATCTCGGTCCATCCCGTAGGTAGGAAGCTGTCGGCCTCGATGTGATGTAGGGTTCGGTGTCATGGTGTTTCACGAAGGAAAAGACTAGACACGCGTTTATAATACGTTTAGATAAAAAAGGAGCTCAGAGAAACGAAGCATGGGCGTCCGACAACAGAGTCGACCGCCGATACTGCGGCTCCGGGCGTCGCATCTCGCAATCGAGCATCGATCGCCGGATGGCTTCGAGGATCAAGAGCTCTTCCATGCGCGCCAGCGAGGCAGCGTCATTTCGACTCGGCGTTGGCGCTCGCCGCACGACGGCCACGTGCTGCCCAAGATCCGACTCGCGGATTTGCGCGGCCACCTCGGCTTGAAGACGCTGCCGGTCTTCTACCGATGCAAAGTGGACTTCGACCTCGTTCGTTGCCGACGCCTCCGAGCTGCTTATGTCGGTGCAGTCCGAGTCGCCGTGCTGCCATTTGGCTCCCTATCCGTCATTTGTCGTTCGCTGTGTCGAGACGTCGTCGATTGTACCTGCAATCGACCGGATGCACCAATGGCGAAGTGCGTCTTGAAGTTGTCGTCGTTGCAAAACGGGCAGCTACGCGTCGAGTGAGCGTCGCCAATCGTTTTGTCATCAGCGGTCGTACCTCACCACCTTGTTGGGCGGCTTGGTCTGCAGGACGCACTCTACGTGGTCGTGAGCCACCCGGTTTCCATCCTTGCCGAATGTACCCGAGCATATCGCTTGCTTGCAGCATGTGCTTTGGTTCAACGTGCTCGGGTAGTGCTACGCATCATGAGGCCAAGGCGTCGCGAAAGCAACTGTACGAGGAAGCAAATGGGACACTCGTACGAGCCGGATTGGTGCGCGTCGCTGCCCGGGTACCGTGGCGCCAGCTTGCGCTCGAGGATCATCTTGCGCACGACCTTGTGGTCCCATGGGCACGACTTGTAGAGGCTAGCCATAGGCCATCATTGCATCAAGAGCGAAGGAAGCTGCGGCCACGTACCCCGTCGGCCGCGTGTAGCGTTCGAGCTCCTTGCTCTGGCGGGTCTTGCCGGCGCTGTTGCCCATGGGTCTTCTCTCGCTCCGTCGGTCAAACGAATTCTGAGTGAAGAAGTCGGCAAGATACCGGGTTTAAACGTCCTGTCTGGGTGGATTCTATATTTCCAAATTGTAGCCAATCACAGCACGTCGCAGCGCGTGATTGGTCCATTTGGCTCTGCGCGATCCGCACGCGAAGACGAAGAGGACGACTTGACGTACTGTACGAAGCGACACCGCGTCCGTCGACGCACGAGCAGATCGTAGCTGCAATTGTCGTTCGATCGCGTTATAACTTGCATCCTAACACTCGAATGAGGGCGGCGTGCGCGCAATTCCCCGCACATTTCTCACCATGGTACTCCTTGAACCCGCAGTCGAAAGCTACCAGTACCACGACAATGCGATCTTGCCCGTGGTGTTCTCCATATGCCAAGGACACGAAGCTCAGAGTACAATACTAGTAGCAAGCGGTCCCTTAGCGAGTGTACTCTTGACAAAGTCGGCGCGATATATATATCTGACGATCTGTCTCCTCCTGCACGCCCAGTGCTTGGGGTGTTTGCCGTTCTTTCTCATTGCCGTTCATCGCATTCTTCCACGTGTTGCAGCCTTTCTAGATGGTCCAATCCGGCGCCAGTTCTATTTTTCCAGCCAATCACAATGTTGACTGGTGGATTCTTCGTCTTAGATCTTAGTGCGACCGACCAACTTGAATTTCCAAGTCGCTGTACTCGACGTATGGAAGGTCTTTGGACCGCCAGAGACGGTCTTCAGAGGTCCACGGCTCACGCCCCGCAATCTTGTCGCCGATGCGGTGCTGCACCAAGTAGTCGCTCACGTGCTTGCCAACCATCGACGCGCAAGCTTCATTCTGGACGAGCGACTTGCGGACGCGAAACGACGTTGCACGCTCGAGCTCACAGGTCAAGACGCCCATGTCCTCGACAACGATCGCGGTTTTGGACCACCTAGAAAAGCGTAAGATTGCATCGTCCATTTTCGCAGAGTACTTTGCGCCGAGATGCTTCATGAGCATTTCGGTTTGGTTGGGGCGACACACGGCGATGCAGCCAAAGCCCTCGTCGCGGAGGGCCGTGTGGCTCAGCTTGACGATCGTGTTCACGCCGCAAACGTACAAGACGCGAAATTTGTAGGCTGGAAATTGGGCTTCGCAGATCTAGAAAGCAACTCACATTTACATTCCACACGTGGCGACCGTCATACAACCTCGCGCACGTGCGTAAGAGTGCTGAGGTAGTCGAGCACGCGACGCCGTGTAATCTACGCTCGTATTGAAAACTGACAAAAAGACAGAGAAAACACAACCTCCCACTTGTCGACTTCGATCCACGATGACGTGGCAGTCGCAGCTTCAAGCATTCCCAACCGGTGGGACTTCGGAATCATTTCGCGCGGTTTGCGGCGGTTCTTGGTGCGCACTGCAATATGGTCATTTGATGTATCGACAATAATGTCGTTCCTACCGTACGTATCGTGGCACGGGGAAATGATGGCGCCCACAACCGGAAACTTGTAGTTGCTCTCAATGTGCTAAGTGTCGGATGAGCAAACGTAAACAAGCGGCCTGTACTTGGCGGGCGACGTAAAATGCGCGCAAGTGGAGCATGTGCACGGGGTTGTACGCGCCGCTGGAGACGAGGACGACAACTTCTTGGTCCTTTGCAGTTCCCGCGAGTGCCTGCGCGATCTTGGCTAGTGGGTACGGCACCTCGGACGCGTTGAACGACGGCGGCGCCGCCATCATAAACTACTCGGCCGAGATGAGCTCGAAGCCAGTACGATTGTGTACCTTGGATGGTGAGCCCGTTTGGAGCAAATGCAGAATGCGCGCTTCGACCACCACCGGGTCCAGCTCGTGCTCAAGCTCTTGAAGGACTTGGATCACATCGCCAAACTAGTCGAGGCACGTGAGAATCGAGCGTATGCGCGTCCTGCACGTACTTCGGCATCGACCATTTTCTTTAATCGAAAGATCTAGGTACCCATACGCTCGTAGTTCGACGAGTTGACTGGGCTGCCATACCTGCTCATCTTTGAGTAAAATACGCTTGGTGATTGCTTGGATCGTCGCGTAGAGCTGCGCGCGATGCGACGTCACAACGGTCATGGTGCCGTCTTGGTCTGTCATAAATTTGGTCGTAATCGTGTCGGGCGCCCGAAAATCCGCAAAAATGTGGTGGGCAGGGTCGACGCTCGTTGCAATAGAATCGGGTGGTGCCGCCTCGGGCTTGGTCTCAGCCGGGAAGAGTGGGAAGAGCGCCGGTGCTGTCGTCGTGCGCGATATAATCGCTGTCATTTTCGGCGGCAGGTCCGTGGTCGACTGGCACGCATGGAGCATGGGCTGCACCTACCAAACCCACTAAGTTAACTCCGCTGTCCAACGTATAATTCTAGCGCACCGTGAGAGGGTTGAGCTGTGGAAGACTTTTCGTGGGCTCGACCTGCTGGCTCGAGAGGAGCTCTTCGAGGGCGGAAACGCGCTGGCGAAGCCCCGCGAGCTCGGCCAATTGACGCTGGACAGTCCGCGGCGACAGCGCACTGGCGTCCGAGACGAGCGGCGCCTCAAAAGACTCGAGCAAGTGCGGTCGCCGCGAGTACGTGGACTCGTGCTTGAGAACGAGGTGCCGCTTCATGCGGCCGGCACCGCCACGGGCCGGCAAACAAAAATAAATGGCAGCGTTTCATGCTCCATGCAACGTCATCGCTCGATCGACCGTTGACGCCGACTTTGTGGCCACTTGGGCGATCGAATCTCCGCAGCTTGGCGCGTTTGCTGTCTAAGCTGGAATCTGTTGTTCATGCAAGCACGTGCACGTTTTGGGGATATACCCAAGTACGATCAGCATCGTCTGTAGCCATCAGCGGTCTTCTGCGCGGCAAGGCAGAGGGGCTGAGGCGATCGAGGGTC
>NW_008246071.1:760536-761020 GCF_000281045.1 Saprolegnia diclina VS20
AGCGAGGATGGTCGAGAACTTCATGGTGTTGTCGTAGTGGAGGCGATGGAAATCGGAAAGTGAACTCAGCCCTTCGACTTGGCGATCTTGCTTGTGTCGATCGAATCTCCGCAGCTTGGCGCGTTTGCTGTCTAAGCTGGAATCTGTTGTTCATGCAAGCACGTGCACGTTTCGGGGTTATACCTAAGTACGATCAGCATCGCCTGTAGCCATCAGCGGTCTTCTGCGCCGCAAGGCAGAGGGGCTGAGGCGATCGAGGGTCCAGCACACTTCGAAGCATAGAGCCCGGTGAGTGAATGAAGAAGAAGGAAATTGCTAGTCTCTATGTATGCGAAGTCCTTTTAATGCGAAGTCCTTGTAATGAAGATAACGCGAAACACGTTCATATAGTGAGCGCAATGCGCTTGAGATTCTCCGCAAGTCATTATCCCGTACTAGTAGTCATTGGTCTGTCGACCCGACGAATTTCTATGCAACCGATCAC
>NW_008246071.1:766799-791417 GCF_000281045.1 Saprolegnia diclina VS20
GCAATACCAGCCGAAGCAGCGCCCGACGCCTTCGTGGACGCAGGGACCGCCGTCGCAGCCGCCGCCTTGGAGCCAGCAGCAGTCGTCGTAGCGGCGGGAGTAGCCGTCGACGTGCTGTTGTTACCCATCGCAGGAGCCGCCGCCGCAGCCGCCAAAGCAGCGAGTGCCTTGTCCATGGGCGTCGTGGCGAGCGTGCTGAGCGGGACGCCGCCGAGCGTGCACGTGGGCGTGACGCTGCCCGCGACCTTCTGGAGCGTGCCGGTGTAGAGCGTCTGGCAGTTGTCGCTCTTGACAAGGGCCGCCGCCTGCGTTGAGGTCGGGAGCGGGCCCGTGATCAAGCTGGCGAGCTGGTAGCCCGTATCCGCCGAGCAGAGCGGGTAGCTGGGCGACGCGAGGACGGGCGCGAACTTCGCCGTAAGCACAGCCGAGTCACAGACCGGGATCGCCGCCGCCGGTGCCGCCGCAGCCGCCAAGGCAGCAAGCGCCTTGTCCATGGGCGTCACAGCAATCACGCTGAGCTCGACGCCGCCGAGTGTGCACGACGGGGTGACGCCACCGGCGACCTTCTGGAGCGTGCCGGTGTAGAGCGTCTGGCAGTTGTCGCTCTTGACGAGGGCCGCGGCCTGCGTCGTCGTCGGGAGCGGGCCCGTGAGGAGGCTAGCGAGCTGGTAGCCCGTATCAGCCGAGCAGAGCGGGTAGCTCGACGACGTAAGCACAGGCGCAAACTTTTCCGTCAAGACAGCGAGGTCGCACGGGCCAGCGGCGACCGACGCGATGGTAACAGCGAGGATGGTCGAGAACTTCATGGTGTTGTCGTAGTGGAGACGATGGAAATCGGAAAGTGAACTCCACCCTTCGACTTGACGATCTTGCTTGTATCATCGACATACACTCTTCTCGCCACCTACATCTGGTACAACACATGTTGACACCGCCGGAAGTGCCTGGACCGAAGGTCGCCGAAGCACAGGACGGACGCCTCAGTGGTCGACGGGTGAAGTCGACTTTTTCGCGTGAGGCTGTCGACGAGGTCCTATATCGTGTCCACTGCAAACGCGTGGCAAACGTGCGTGTCGATCGGTGTCCCTTGCCAACGTTGCTATCGGAGGAAGCGACTGCGATTGGTGGCAGCGCTCATTGTCGACAGCTCGTCGACGAGCGCAGCTCTGTACTCTGAGCGAATCGGCAGTCTACTAATTTAGAAAGCAGTCTAGTACGGGCCTCAGACAATGTACATCCAAGTGCGTCGTATCGTTGGCGAAGATGGTATCCGGCTAGCACACGATAATGCTGCAGGCTGCCAGCGATCTTCGGTCGACGACATTGACGCTCGGCGGTCGCTCAAACGCTGGGCTCTAGTTGCAGATCAGTGGGACCTGCGAGTACACGTAATGTGCGCCGGACTGATGATGGGACGTGCATGGTGTGGATCGTGCGAGAGGCCATAAACATTGGCTAGAAACTCATTTTTTCGTGGCTACTCGCAGGGCCCCTTGTGGACCAACAGCAAGCAGCTGCTGAAAGAGTCGGTGGCAATGGAATTCCTTGGGCGTTTGAAAACCCCATTTTTAGCATACTGACAATACTCTAGTGTGCTCCAGTACACTGTACGCTACTCCGGTGTGTATCGTTGAAGCTCATACTGTATTGTGTTTAGATGTTGGTACACGAGGTATTGTCGATGTTATCGAGTGTGCTGGTTCTTGATCGGCGGCGACATGGTAAGTATTCGTAGGTACTCTATTGCATCCTCTCGCGCACTTGCCCCTGCCTGCTCTTGCCGCGCTACATTATGTGTAGTGTCCGTACTAGTATACTGGAAAATGTGTCGATAAGACCCTACTTCAGCGTATGCGAATCTGAAGGTTGCAACAAGCATCGCTTACTAGTACCAAAGCATATCTTACATTTCTTCGAGGTCATCGTCATCGGCGCCTCGTTGAACTCGTGATTTCTGCCCCTACTGTCCACAGGTTGTCTTTTATAAAGAGTCGGTCGCTGCTTTCGACATTAGTCAATACCATGGATCGCCGCGTCTATTTTGGTGAGCATTCCAGTTACGTCTCGGCCCGTGCATGAACCCGCGGGCCACCGCGCCGCGCCAACCCAGCTTTCACACGATCGAGTGCGACGTGCCGCTCACTTGGACGCGCATCGTGCTTTCTCTCGTCTCGTACGCGCTCTTCTTCACCGACATTCCGCGCAGCGGGTTTGGTGTGCGCCAACTGCCACCCCCAACGTTCCAGCCCGTGACCGAGTCACTTTTTTCATACTTTGGCCCGTACAACTACTCGGTGATCGCGCTCACCAAAGAAATCAATGGTCCGTGCAATCATCCCTGTCTCCGCACACTCAAGACGTAGGATCTCTCACCGGACCATCCGTCGCGCCTGTCTGGGGCTACAAATTTGACACGACCTCCATGGGTCTCCGCGGCTTTGTCGAGCACTTTCACGTGCCTTTCTGGTGCGAGCCTCAACCGGCGCGGACGTCATCGACACTTGCAATTCGTAGGGACCCGTGTCTTCTCTACAAGTGCCCGTGCGGCAGCAATGCTGTCGATGCATCGACCGTGTATCGTATGCTCGACAGTCTTGTTGACGTTGTCAGCTCTCTACATCACCGGGTCGCCCTTCGCGTTGAGAGCCGCAGCGTGGATAAGATTCACGATGCCGTCGCACCGACGCGGGCGCTAGTCGAGCGAGACCTGCGCTCTGTTGAAGTCTACATCATGACGACACCTACTGACGTGTGTGCTCCCACCAATCCAGATGCCCTTTGGTTGTCAAGAGCCATGGGCCAACTTTTATGCATTAGGTAAAGCCTATCCTGCAGTTCTGACACCAATTTGAACACGCGCAGGACCCATGGCGGCTCTGGGGTCTGTCACCCAGCACATACAAGCGCGGTTCGCGTCGCAACTGGCCGATATCGATCCAAAGACGCAGCTTGTCGACATGGCCATTGTGCACTCGGCTGCGGATGGGCGGCACTGGGGCGGCGGTGTTGCGCGGCTTCAGCCGTTTGCAGTCGACGTCACGACAATCCTTCGCGTGCGAAATTGCACCAACGTCCTCGACACCGCGAGCTGCAGCACCGTTGACATTGAAGATTACCGATACGAGACAGCATTCATTCGCACCAACGTTGTGGGGTACTACGCACTCACGCGGATCTTGCGGCTAATTGGGCAGCTGTACAACATTGGCCGCGTTCTGCTGCTCCTTGTGGGGTGCTACGTCGCCCGCACCGCCGATGCGGGTTTTCAGTCCCAACACTCTCTATGGCAACTGCGGACAGTGCTGCGGACGTTCCTGCGTATTCCGAGCCAAGTCATCATCTACGGGAGCTGGCTTCCTGTGAGTATGTTTGCAGTCGCCCACCTTATCGACTGTCCCGTGGTCTACGTCTTTGTGTTTCGCGCGTTTAGCTCGCTCAACGGCAGCTTTAGCAGGACGATCGATGCGATGCTGGACCTGCTCACTGTCCTCACGTGTCAGATGCGAAACGTGTGGCTCCTCAGTCTCTGGGCAAAAACGCAGGTGCTGTACCGACGACACGGTATTGAAGGCTACCGCGGCTACGTCCTCCCGCTCGTGGCGTTCGTCTCGCTCGGTTTTGACATTCGGCTGCTCTCGCTGCGCAACGTTGATGTTGTCGCGCACACGCGAATAGCGCCCAGTGCGACGCTTAGTGCGATCCGGCAACTGCAGTCGGTCCCGCCCAACTACCGGTATTGGGGCGTCTACCTCGATCTACGCTGCTTGACGATGGCCCTCATCCTCCTCTATGCTTTTGCGTACGCTGTTTGGGGCAACGGGCTCAAGCGCGTGACGCAAATCCCGCACATGGCCGCGACCGCGTGCAACCCAACGATGTTTAGTACGTCCTGGAACAGTCTCTGGGCCAATGCGTCGACGTCGGTCATTTCGCCGACCGACGTGGGCATTGGGTGCGCAGACCACCGAAGATCTGAGAACGTGCTCGTGAACATTGCGTGGATGTCGGATCCCATCGAGTCCCTCTACCAGCGCTTTGCGCCTGCAACCGTGTTTGTCTACGCGTATACGCCGGCACTGCCAACGGCGTCAATGGTCGACGGGTACTTGCATGGGACAGGCGAAATGGTCGATGCCAGCGTCTTGCATCCGTGGAGCATCCCCGAATTGCAAGCCGACAGTCCGAACGTCGAGCGCCTCCTCCGCATTGAGCGCCAAACGACGCTTCTCTCGCTTTCGTGGCGTGACCGTATTTATTGCTGCTAAGCGATTTCTGTTCATTACTAGTAGAAATTTAGCCAGTGGTTTATAGTGACTACAGTAAAGTGTTTGACTGAGGCCAGCAGCACCGAGTCTTCTCGCTCTGTACCATTGGGTGCCCGTTTCTGGTTATTTTCAATATGTTGGCGAGCTTGTCTACAAAGGACATGTGTTACTAAACACGTGTTTCAAAGCTCCGCACGGGCAAGGGGCTAATAATCGAGAGTATTTTCAAAGGTTACTTACTACCTTTGGCCCACTTTTTGCAAAAGTTACTACATCGGCGTGAATTTTGAAAAGGTCACTACAATGACATACTTTGGTCCAGATAATCTGCCAGGTGCCCCAGGTGGTAACCAAAACAACTCGTATTAATTGACCCTTTGAAAACCATGGCCGCACGAGTAACACAATTAGCATTGCCATAGCCACATCGTTGGCAACACGTACAGTCTACACCACCATTACGATATCTCTTGGTCGTTATCGGGCCACCATTGTCCAGCATCCAAAAGCTATTTCGAGCCATCGGATCCATGGCACCGGACCGGGAGGCAACTGCGGGGGCGCCGCTGACCTCGCGCCGCATCTGCTTCACTCTCTTCTCGTACGTGCTCTTTTTTACAGACATTCCTCGGAGCGGACTCGGCTACGAAACGCTGCCGTACCCCCTCTACTCGCAAGTTACCGAGACCATCTACTCCAGCTGGGGACCGTACGACTATAAGATCATTGCCATCACGCGCAACAGCTCTGGTACACATGCCCTCTCCAGTGCTATCTCGAGCGTGCTCGTAGGGTCGCTCGTCGCATCCGATGGAACCACCACCGTCTCTGGCGCTACGATCTGGAGCTACAAGTACGACACGTGCTCGATTGGCCTGCGCGCACTCGTGCAGCACTTTGCGATTCCTGGCTGGTACTCGAGCTACAGGAACACGGCAATACGACGTCGAACATTGAACTGTAGGAATCCGTGTTTGCTGTACGCAACACATTGTGCCAGCGACGCTGTCGTCGACGCGGCATCGCTCTTTACGATGCTGGACAACGTCGTCACGACGATTGCGGGGCTGAACGACGACGGCGCGTCACTCCGACTGCAGTACATGTACAACGACGTGATCCACGACGCGGCTTCGTTCACCAACGCCTTTATGAACCGCGAGCTGCGCACTGTGCGGGCGTTCCATCTCGCATCGCCACACGATCTCTGCGACCCGCATCGCGCAAGACGGCCGTCCTTTTGCGACCAGGCGTGGGCTAATTTCTCGAGCCTTGGTGCGTTCTTGCCCGGATCTTGGCGCTAAAATATGCATCTGATAGCGCCCAGTGCGAGCCTGGAAGGCGTCGCCAAGGCCATTGAAGCTCGGTTTGCCGCCAAAGTCGCGACACTGGATGGCGTCCAGCAAATCGCCGAGATGATTGTGCTCGAGTGCGCGGCGGACTTTCGCCCGTGGGTCGGCGGCATCTCGCGCGCACAGCCCCATGATTTTGATGTCGTGACCTTTTTACGGGTGCGCAACTGCTCGACGACCTGCAAAACCGTGTACGTCGACGACTTTCGGTACGAAGGATCGCTCTTCCGCACCAACGTCGTCTATTGGTACCGTCTCATTCGACTCCTCCGATTGGTCGGCCAAACGTACAACATTGTCCGCACCTTGATGCTCTTTTTTGGGTGCTACGTGGCCGCCGGTCAGAAGCTCCGGTCCGCGCTGCGTCTCTTTTTGTCGATACCTGCCCAAGTGATTATCTATGGCAGCTGGTTGCCCGTCGTCGTCTTTGCACTAGCGCACGCGATTGATAGCGCCATGGTCTACTGCGTTGTCTACCGCGCGTTTGCGACGCTCAACGGCGATTTTGCTTTGAGCGGGGAATTCGCGTATTTTCTGACGCGGGCGCTGACGTGTCACATGCGCAACCTCTGGGTCTTCTCGGTGGTCACCAAGATGCTCTTGTACAGCTCGACGTGGGTTCGAACCCAGCACCTCCTCGGGTTTCGCGGCTACGTGCTCGCACTGATTTCATTCTCGGCCATCTTTTTCGACGTGCGACTGCTCATGCTTCGAAATGCCAACGTGCTCTTGCACACGCGGGTCGCACCAAGCCAAACGGTGCAGCTGATTCGGTACCAGCACACGCTGCCGACCAATAGCCGCCTCTGGGGACTCTACCTCGACGCCACGAGCCTCGTCCTCTCGTTCTTCGTACTGCGCGTGCTACTGCGCCTATGCGGTGTCGCTCGGCTTTGCGACTATACGTTTGTGCCGTACGCAGCGACAGCATACGCCAACACGACGCTCTTCAGCGCCGCGTGGAGCTCGCTCTTTGTCAGTCTCGATGATCCCGTGTCGGTCAACGCTGTCGTTGCGCCGCACTGGATTCTCTTCCCAAAGCTACCGCAGCACGTGCTTATCAATCTTGTGTGGATGACGGACCCGATTGAGTTCGGCAGCCAGTACTGCCGCACCGTGCCGCTCGAAAAAGGGCGCGTGTATGTCTACCTTGAGCGAGTCTCGGGCAATGTGCTCTACCATCCGTGGAGCGTCAACGAACTCGAAGGCGTCGTCGAAGATGTGTCAAGCTCGGTGCACCTACTGCGCGTGGACCGCCTCTGGGAGCTGCCGTGGATCGATCGCATTCACTGCAGTTAACGAGGACCCTAACCCTATGACCACATATCAGCTGATGTGGCTCGCAGGAGGAACTTGTTGAGCGTGCGAGCACCAGTGCGACCTTGCTCCTTGGATCTCCATTCGATGGGTGTCTTAATGTAGGACATACGTTACAGGACAACGCACCACCGTCCAACGCCGTGCTTGAACGGAATAATGTCGTAACCGTTTAGGTACTTTAGTAGAAAAGTCGGAATTCGCCCGGGGCTATGTCCAGCATGGGCCCGGCGCTGACGCGGGGGCGGCGGTCGTTCACATCCGTAGATGCGCACACCGTGCTCTCACCGACCCGCGTCCTGTTTACGCTGGCGTCCTACTTTCTCTTCTTCACCGACATTCCCCGAAGCGGGTACGGCTTTGCGACGCTGCCGAGCACGATTTACCACCAGCTGACCGAGACAGTGTACTGTCACTGGGGTCCGTACGACTACCCGGTTGTGCACATTGAGCGCCAAATCAACGGTTGTTGCGCGCTTTCCATCTGAAACTCAACGTCCACCTTGATTTGTAGGCTCGTTTGTCGGTCACGCCGGCGACTTGTCGATTGATGCAGCGCCTGTTTGGGCCTACAAGTTTGACACGTGCTCAGTTGGCCTCCGCGCACTCGTGCAACACTTTCATATTCCCAACTGGTACGCATTTGCTGCTCACGTAGAAGTGACCGGCAAATTCGATGACGCAGGGACCCGTGTCTCTTGTATGCATCCGCCTGCGAGAGTCCGACACTGCCGCTCAGCGGGACGTTTGCTCTGCTTGATAGCCTTGCCGAATCGCTCGCGTCACTTCCGCAGGGCACGACAACGCGCACCGAGTACTACTACAAGGACAAGATCCACGAGCTCGTGGCGCCGACCAAGGTTTTTATGGAGCGGGCGCTTCGCACGATTCACATTCTCTCGTTCCACTCGAGAGCAACCGACGTGTGCGCGTGGGATCGTCCAGTGCGGGCAATATTTTGCGACATGCTGTGGGCCAACTTGAGCTCCATGGGTAGCGAGATAGCTATTCCAATCTTGATGGCATACATTGTTATCATTAGGACCCACCACGGCGGTGACGGAGCTGTCGCGGCACATCCAAGCGCGCTTTGACGCCGTCGCGTCGACGCTCGATCCGCGCTCCCAGGTGGCCGACTTGGTTCTCATCGAGTCAACGGCCGATGGGCGGCAATGGAGCGGCGGTGTTTCGCCCACGATGCCGTTCGACTTGGATATCACAACGATCCTCCGCGTGCGCAACTGCTCCTCGACCAATGTTTGCACGACGATCTCGGTCGACGACTTTCGGTACGAAGCCGGGCTGGCCACCACGGACGTGCTGCGCTACTATCGCCTCTTGCGCGTCATGCGCCTCTTGGGGCAGCTTTACAACATTTTGCGCGTCGTCTTGCTGCTCTTCGGGTGCTATTACGCCCACCGCAACAAGGATCGGCCTCTTCATGAACGCATGTCGACAGCGATCAAATCGTTCCTTCGGATCCCAGCCCAAGTCATCATTTACGGCAGCTGGTGCCCCGTCCTTCTGTTCGTTTTGGCGCACGCGATCGACTGCGCCTGTGTGTACCACCTCATTTTTCGCGCGTTCGTGACGCTCAACGGCGTCTTGACACTCACCTGGAGCGGACTCTACTTTCTCATGACGATCCTCACGTGTCAGATGCGCAATGTGTGGGTGCTTAGCCTCTTCACCAAGGCGATGTTGGTCGCCAACGACCAGCACCGCATCGGCCAGCACCTTCTCGGCTTCCGCGGCTACGTCCTCCCGCTCGTCTCGCTTCTCGCTCTGGCCTTTGACATTCGCGTCCTCTCCGCGCGCAATACCGACGTCGTTGACACGTCGCAGGTCGCGACGAGCCACATTGTGGCCACCATCCGGCAACGCCAGACGCTGCCGACCAACTATCGGTACTGGGGCCTCTTTTTGGACGCGCGGAGTTCGCTTCTGGCCTTTCTGATTGCGCATCTCGTGCTTCGATTTTTCCGAGTCAAACACGTCCGGTCGCGCTCGCTGGTGCCGTACGTGGCCACGTCGTACTGCAACCACAGCATGTTTAGCACGGCGTGGAGCACGCTCTTTGTGGACCGCGAGCCGTCGGCGCGCCGGCGGTCGTCCGTCGTCGGCAACAACGACGTCGTGATCCAGACGCCGTTGACAACGATGCTGTTTCCAAGCAGCGACAAGTACACGGCGTCGACGCACGTGCTCATGAACGTCGTGTGGATGACCGACCCGATCGAGGTGCTGGTCCGGTGCATCGCCGACGACTCGCACCTCTACGTGTACGTTGAGAAGGCGACGTCCGAGCTCGTGTACCATCCGTGGAGTTATGAGGAGCTGTGCGCGCTCGATGCCCGCGTGCGGAACCTCCTTTCGATGCAGAGCCACCTGCGATTTTTCGACCTGCCATGGCAGGACCGCATCTACTGTAGCTAGCGTATGTATGCCAACCCACTTTATTGGGAAGACAGTCCCTTCAATCGTATACTAAGCAAGGCAGCGCGATTGAACGACCAAGTGCGGTCATGTCAGAGCACGCCTGAGCTAGCCTATCTAGAGCGCAATGATGCAAGAGCAGCCAGAACCCCGTGAAGCGTACTTCATCCAAGTAGCAGGCGCGCAACCGTCCTGAGCCACCGTATGACGGGAGTTGAACCACCGCTGGCGCATCCCGTTGGCAAGTGGCGAGGAGCACTGTATGTATATTGTGCGGTGGAATCGAGTTCAATAGAGCGCTTTTGCTACCAAGATTTCGTCTTACGTTTCGACTTGGGGAATTGGAGCTGGTCTGTGGAAAATCAGGACTGGTTTTGCAAACGCGATATTTGACATTTGACGTCAAAGCCAACGTTTCGACATTGACCTTATACGCGCCTAGAGTCGTGATATTTGTATATAGGCGGGAAATATCTCGTACGAATGAAGCTGGCCGACGGCGTCTCTTGCAAATGCTGTTGATAACGTCCTTTTGGGATAGAATTACTTGGAGTGTAAATTGTTGTGCCAAACACATGTTCTATCTTTATCAAGTCGTGGGCTATTTCGAGTTGGGCGCCAATGCACGAGCAAGCGCGTGGGCCGTCGCTCTCGGCGCCGCACGCACCGTCGCTCGAGACGCTTGCGGCGTCCATTCCGCTCACGTGGCGTCGCATCTTGCTTGCGCTGCTCTCCTACGGGCTGTTCTTCACCGACATTCCGCGCAGCGGGTACGGCTTTGCCACGCTGCCCGCAGATACGTTCAACCGGATTCAAGAGTCGGTCTATTCGTACTGGGGACCGTACAACTACCCTGTCATGCGCATCAACCGCACGCGCAGCGGTGCAATGTCCTCGATGACGTTCGACTTACGGTTGGTAGGTGCGTTTACGGGCGCGATCGGTGTCAAGCCAGCGGCCGTTGCTACCGTGTGGAGCTACCGGTCCGATACGTGCTCTGTCGGCCTGCGTGCGCTTGTTCAACATTACGGCATTCTTGGCTGGTACCTTTTTTCTTCTCAACGAAAACCATTTCCAAGTAGGGATCCCTGTCTCCTCTATGCACATGCCTGTATGAACGTGTCGCTCGACCTCGCAACTGTGTTCACCATGCTCGACAACTCGGTTGCATCGCTCGTGTCTCGCGAGTCGCAGCCGACAGCACTGCGCGTCGAGTCGTTCTACAAGGACAAGGTGCACGAAGCGCTCGCGCCCACCGATGCCGTGATGGAGCACGAGTTTCGCAGTGTCCAGGCGTACGTCATGCACTCGGCCTACGATGCGTGCCATGCTTTGCGCGCGATTCGACCCAACTTTTGCGAGCAGAGCCAAGCCGACTATAGCACGCTGAGCGGTACGCTCGTATAGTCCTCCGTCATCGCGTTGATTTGAATCGGATGTAGCGCCGCGCGCTGGCATTGGCCGCGTCTCGCAGCACATTCAAAAACGATTTGCTTTGGCTCTTGCCGCCTTGGATAGCTCGACGCAGGTGGCTGAGATGGTTGTGATTGAGAGCGGCGCTGACTTTCGGCCGTGGATTGGTGGCATGGCGATTGTTCGCCCGCGTAACTTTGACATTGTCACGCTCCTCCGCGTTCGCAACTGCTCGACGCCAAGGGCGTGTACCACCGTGTCGGTCGACGACTACCGGTACGAAGGCGGCCTTCTCAACACCAACACTGTCAATACGTACCGCGCCGTGCGATGTCTTCGCTTTGTGGGCCAACTGTACAACATTATTCGCGTCGGCGTCTTGTTTTACGGCTGCTACCTCGCGGCGTCGCGCCGATATCGCCCCGCGCTCGGCTGCTTTCTTCGGATCCCGGCCCAAGTCATCATCTACGGCAGTTGGTTTCCCGTCCTTCTCTTTGCGATGGCGCACGCGATGGACGCGCCGTTCGTGTACCTGCTCGTGTACCGTGCATTTTCCAGTGTCAACGGCAATCTGGTCATCACGACCGATTACATTTACTTTGTGCTGACGATGCTGTCGTGCCACATGCGCAACGTGTGGGTGCTCAGCCTCTTGACCAAAGGGCTATTGCTCGCAGCGCGCGACCACCGTCGGGGCCAAGCGATCCTCGGCTTCCGCGGCTACGTCCTTCCGCTCGTGTCGTTTTGCTCGATCGGCTTTGAGATTCGCTTGCTCTCGATCCGAAATACAGACATCGTCCGCCACGCAGCCATGGCGCCGAGTGCAAACGTCGCAGCGATTCGGTATTTGCACACACTGCCGAGCAACGTGCGCTACTGGGGCCTTTTCTTGGACCTGCGCTGCCTCCTGATGGCCTTTCTTTGTCTTCACATTGCACTTCGGTTCCTGCGCGTCAATGTCGTGCGCGCGCGGTCGCTTGTGCCGTACGCAGTGACGTCGTACTGCAGCAGCAGCATGTTTAGCACGTCCTGGAACACGCTCTTTGTCGACAAGGACGCGTCGACGGTCTCGATGCACAAGATGGCGACGCAGTCGGCGGTCGCCAATCTATTGTACCCGAGCGGCGGCCGGCGACAGGCCGAACACGTGCTCATGAACGTCGCGTGGATGACCGACCCGATCGAATACATGGCGCACGCGCTGTGGTGGACATCGACTGTGTTTGTGTACAAGGACAGCCGGTCCGGCTGCGTCTACTACCATCCCCTGAGCTTGCAAGAGCTGCGGACGCACGACGACGACGAGATGGATAACATCCTCAGCGTCGTTCGCAAAGACACGCTGCTCTCGCTCCGCTGGAGCGACCGGATCTACACGTGCTAGCCATCGAGTTCAATCGTTATAACAGTCTAGTCACGTGCGAACGAATCGAGTTCAATCGTTATACTAGTCTAGTCGTTGCTCTGTTCGCTTAAAAGCGCGTAGACGCGGCAAAACCATATAGCAGGTGCAACTTTGCAGGCCTGTAGATTCCGTGGATAGGACGGTAGGATGCTGCATATGGCTCGTCATGACGCTCTATATTGCTAGTCTCTACTCGGTGGCGTTACTGCCGACAGTGGCGTCAAAGTCCATGTGCTTGAGCGCTTCCCGAAGCAGCATCGTTGCAAACGAACCAGGAGGAAGCTGGAACGACACGGTCACCGTGGCGTTCTCTATACACGCGCTATCAGCTGCTGTCGCTTCAACGACTCGATCGATGTACTACCCGTGGTTTGCGTCCAGTGCAGGTCCTTTGGCACGCAAAAGACACGCCGATACGCCCCCTTGAGTTGCTGCGCTTGATGTTCCGAGATGCCGTGCTCGCTCAGCACCTAAACGCATGCAATTGTGGGCCATGTCGCCATTTCGTCGTCGTTGCACCTGCTTGTAGTAGTCGCCGACGGCGTGCGTCGGCACCGTCGTGTGGCTCCCAAAGAGGGGCAGCACGACATCGTTGAGATCACAGCGGGTCGCGTCGTCGGCCGATGCAACGATGCACACGCTGTTGGTCGCGGCATCGAGCACAAGGTCACCAGCAACGACGTTGGCGCCGTACGTGGCGACACGATATGACGCGAGGAGGTTGAAGAGAAGGCTCTGGAACGCATGCAGGTACATGACGCGGCGGTGATGCGGTAAATTGAGCACCGCCTTCTCGTGTGCGTCCGCGCCGTAGCGCTTGAGCCCCTATTTGTTGGATGCATACACGGGACCTAGAAAAAGGGTATGGATGTATACCATGAGCAGAGCGCGCTCGGTGACGGCCGACGGGGGCAGCGCACGCAGCGCGGCATTCACATCCCGCGAGCTACGAAACGTCGTCTTGGCCGACGCGAGACCCTAACCATCGTCTGTGTCCTCGCTCCAAAGACAAGGGGGTACCGGTGTGTCGGAATCGGAGGATGTAAACAAAAGCGAGATCGCTCTGGCATAGTCTCGCTGAAAGAGAGCTTGGCCAACATGGTGGGTGCGCACGCTCTGGAGCGGCGAGCCCACGCGCTGGAGCCCAAAGTAGTTGATAAAACCAGTCGCGCCGACGCTCGCAAATGCCGCGTTGACAACGTCCGGGGTTCCCTCGACGTTCCGCAGTCGAATGGTAAACCTAACCCGCCACCTTCAACGCCAAGTCCGAGATGATGGGTCGTACTGGTTGCCGCCCGATTGCCCTAGCGTCTACTCATGCAGCACTGTATGAGATATCGCGAGATGCACGATACGAACGTACCAGAGGAGTGGCGACGTACGCGAGGTGCCCGACAGCGAGGCCCATCGGTGCCAGCGCTGTGTGAGCGTCGAGGAGCGCACGGGGTGCGACGCTTTGCGCGACAAGGCGCTGGGTCGTGATTGCGCGCTTGTCCTTGGTGCCGGCGTACGTAAAGCTAGATGTCGGCGTCTTGGCCGCACGGGCGAGCGCCTCGAGTGCGGTAAAGTGGTCGACGTCGACCTGCGATCCAAGACGTAAGAAACCAAGACAATAGACAAGTTGTGCACAACCTTTTGCAGTACGAATTGCACGTAAAACTGCTGTTTGCGCTTGCGCCGCTGCAGCATTTTGGGCGAAAAGAACACGTCAATGCCCTGTGCCGCGTTGGTCTTGGTCACGAGACAGGCGGTTGCGGTCGCAAATAGCCGGTGGACCTTGGTCCGCGCCTCCTTTGTGAGCTCTTGCTCCAATCGAACACCTATACCTCGTCCGTGAATATGGTCCGCTCACACAGTTGTGAGGTAGAAGGTGTGTACGCACCAGCTTCGGCAGACGGCGCCAACGGCCCGTGGACGAGGAACGTCATGACGCGCTTGCAGTCGTCGACCGCCAAGCCGCCTTTTTCGAGCTTGACATAGAGCGGGTCGAGCGAGAGCGATATCGAGGCGGGTATCGTGTCGCCAGCGTCATTGGTCGACGCGCGCACCGTGTCGCACTGCAGCGCGGGGTGGACAAACTGCGTACGCGTGAGTTGGACGTTATGAAAAGGCAAAGTGGCGGCGTACCTGGATGGCCTTGAGGAGGGCGACCTTGTCCTCGAGGTCGTCCGGGCTGGGTAGCGCGTAGCTGCCAATGGTCCCCGAGGCCACCGCGGCAACGTCAGCGCACGCGCTCTCGCCAATGCGCTGGAGGAGGAAGGCTTCCCAGCCGCAGTCTGGCACTGCCACCTCAATCGCCTGGCTGGTCTTTTTGGCCGTCTCGGGCATGGCGTTTGTGGGCAAGGCAGGCGACTGCGCTGCGTCGAGGTCCACGACCTGGCCTGCCTCGTCAACCTCGCGGACTTGAAAGTCGTCGGGCCTAATGCACTTCGTTAGCTCGGCGCTGGATCAGGCGAGCGGACTCGGTCTTGATGACGCCACGGAAACCAGCGACGTCCTTGGCGCAGAACTGCGAGAGACCGACGCAGGTCGCGTCGATTCGGTTGGCGCTGCTCATTCGGCCAAATTGCGGCTTCAAGTGGGATATTCCTTCATAGTTGGGGCCAAACTGTCGTAAACACGGAATGGAATTCGCCTAAAAAGTACACCTCGAATCTGAGCCTCGGCGCCTTGACCAGAACCCTCGCGTAGCATGCAGTAGCATGGGTGTTTGTGTTTATGCATGCAATGAACCAAAGCTAACGGTCTACAGGGCTTAGGACAAGATGTCTTGGCCGAGTGACGCTCGTTGGAACAGAGACATAAATGTGACTGAGCTTGTTAGCATGCAATGTGGTGTACGAGATCCATGCAAGTACATGGGCGCGTGAACCGCACTGCGATCAATACGATCACGAGCAAAATAATATCGTCCGTGCAGACAGCCTTAAAGACGCGCGTTTCTTGCACCCAGCTGCAGCACTTGCATCTTTGTCGACCGATTCCGAGGGGGCCCGTGGGTGGCAAGCGCATTTTCCAAATCACCGGACGCAGTCGACATGGACCTGTCCTCACCCCGCATCGTCGTCGGGAGCCCGGCGCTATCGCTCGCGGGTCTCTTCGTGGCCAATGCTTCGGCTACCAACCCAGCGTGCAGTTTGTCCGCGCTTGCCACACCAGCGTTCCACGTGCACGGCAACGATAGCAGCCCGTTTCCGACCTTTTGCGGCGTTCAGCGTTCCGGCAACCGCACGCAGCCGGCCGATTGGCAGTCGCTTCAGCTTCGCCATTCGACATACGCCGTCTTCCAGTCGATCGAGACCGACCGCACGTCTCGGGTGTTTGATCACCACGACAACAATGGCCAACGACGTCTTGGTCGTCGTCCCGATGAGAGCGATGCGGCCACTTGGCGTGCGCTGGCAGGATGGTCCAGCGGCGGCTGGGAGCGCTTTGCGGAGGCGCCCATGTTTGAAAAGCACCCGGTGAACCAAGCGCCAGAAGTGTGGGTGCCCGTGCAGCGACAGCTTCAATAGGTACACGTAATCAACGCCCATGCCGTTGCAAGAAAGGAGTTTTCTTGGGACGCCCAGCTGGCCGAGTCGGTTCACTGATCCGAACCGGTTCGCCGCCATGTGACCCAAGCCCGCCCCGCAAATCTCCTTTGCACGGGCCAATCAAAAGCCCGAAACGATGCAGTAGCAACCAAATGATGGGGGTGCGTCATCGCAAGAGTACCATTGCGGAGCACCACGGATCCCACGTCGCCGGTAGTTCAACGACCACCTACAGTGTACACTTCGTGCGTCAGCGTCCGGGATGACTACAAGCAAGACGCGCACGAGGATGAACGTGCTGGACGGCGAGCTCGATTGTTGAGGATTGCTACAGAGCGGTTGCTGGCCAGAGCGCCATTTTCAAAAATTCCGCTGCCAACTCCCCCGCAATACGATGCAGTTGCCAACCTTTCGCATTGTAAATGGGCCCGCGCTCTCGCTCGTCGGCGTCCAAGCTCGCTTTCGCGTCGACAAGACATCGGACATTGCAGCGCTCTGGCGGTCTCTGCCGACCGTCGACCAAGTCACGTACGGCGTGAGCTACGACTACGACGACGGCTCGTTCATGTATCTCTGCGCGACGGACGCGTCCGAGACCAAGACGTCGGACAATACGACGGCTGCGACCACGTCGCTGTCGCTGCCGCGTGCCACGTACGCTGTGTTTGCCCACAAAGGCAGCACACACGAGATCGGGCTCGTCTGGCGCGCGCTTCGGGGCTGGCGCGACGGCAATTATGCGCGGGTGCCTGGGGCGCCAGCCTTTGAAAAGTACAGCGCAACGTTCGACCCGACGGTCGCGGGTGGCGTCGAGATTTGGCTTCCTGTGCAGACAGCTTGAACCTGTGCATAGAAGTGCTAATATCGATCTAACACAAATGGTGCGTGTTATAACGCGTTGGTCGCCATCTTGTCGCCATGCATCGTCGATCTAACACGTTGTATAACGTCGTTGAGTCGAATTGGGTGTACTTCAAACCGGTTCGAGGATGCGTGAACCGAACGCGATTATGCAATCCGCGTCACGCCTTGGAATTAAATTCCCCGTCACATGCTTCAACTTGGTATTTGTATGCAAGACGCACCCATTTAATAAAAGTACCCAGCACAAGGCCAGTGACGTCAACGGCGCGGCCGCTCGCTCCAATGTTTTGAGCCAATCAGAAGGCGCTTGGGTGGATCGCCACCTGGTTTTGGGACTCGCGAGGGATTTTCGACCAACTCATTTGCCAACTTCGCGGCTTCCCCTCAGATCTGCCAGCATGCTCTCCCGCGTCGTCCTCCGCGCCCCGCGCGCCGCCCGCGCGGCCTCGTCGCTCTCGCTGAACGGCGTCTCGTCCGAAGTCCGCACGGTACGCAGCATGCGACGGATGAGGCGGCAGAGACCTCATGCATCTGTAGGACTGGAGCTACGACGAGGTCAAGGAGATTTACAACAAGCCGCTGCTCGAGCTCATCTACCAGGCCGCGACCGTCCACCGCATCCACTTTGACCCGCGCGAGGTGCAGCAGTGCACGCTCCTCTCGATCAAGACGGGCGGCTGCACGGAGGACTGCAAGTACTGCTCGCAGTCGTCCAAGCACAAGACGTTTGTCAAGCCCGAGCCGCGCAAGAAGGTTGACGAGGTGCTCGAGATGGCCGCCCGCGCCAAGGCCGCTGGTAGCACGCGCTTCTGCATGGGTTCGGCGTGGCGCGAGGTCGGCAAGAAGAACGCGTTCAAGGACGTGCTCACGATGGTGCGCGAAGTCAACGGCATGGGCATGGAGGTGTGCTGCACGCTCGGCATGATCACGGAAGAGCAGGCCGTCCAGCTCAAGGAGGCCGGCCTCGCGGCCTACAACCACAACTTGGACACGAGCCGCGAGCACTACCCGAATGTCATTACGACGCGCACGTACGACGATCGGCTCAACACGATCGCCAACGTCCGCAAGGCCGGCATTTCGGTCTGCTGCGGTGGTATCCTTGGCATTGGCGAGAAGGACGACGACCGCGTCGGTCTCTTGCACACGCTCGCGACGATGGAAGAGCACCCCGAGTCGGTGCCCGTCAACGCTCTCGGTATGTGTTCCACCTTCCCTATGTGCAGGGTTCTTAGATCTTGTGTCTCTAGTGTCGGTCCAGGGGACGCCGCTCGCGGATGCCAACTTGAAGGCGGTTACGGCCTTTGACATGGCGCGCGCGATTGCGACCGCCCGCATCCTCATGCCCAAGACCATGGTGCGCCTCAGCGCGGGTCGCATGTCGTTCTCGGACGCGGAGCAGGGGTTCCTCTTCATGGCCGGTGCCAACTCGATCTTCAACGGCGACACGCTCCTCACGACGGCCAACCCGGCGTTTGAGAAGGACAACCAGCTCTTCACCGACTTGGGTCTTGTCGGCAAGAAGTCGCACACGGCCAACAAGAAGACGCCGTACATTGTCAAGGTCACGCACTCGGCGACCGACGAGCCCCAGGTCGCGTCCATGTAATGATGGCCCGTGTAAGAAATAGAAATTGGTATTGTGTCTTGTGACGAAGCGTCTCAATGTTCAGAGGAGATACCAGAGTCCTAGTAGGTAGGTAGCACGCTCCTCGCCGTGGTCAAGCGCATCAACTCGGCTCAAGGATACCAGGGGACCAAGTCACACAACGTACGGATCTGGCTCATGATCAGCGTCACATTGTGGGCCACAAGTGCAAAGACCAGCGTCCAATCGATCGAATGACTTAGCCTGCGGCCCAATTCCTCATACGTAATTGACGTGCGGTCCGCTGGGACCACGTACTGACGGCCCGGAGCTCGACCGGGGTGGCCATCAACCTTCGATGATGATCCTCGTGGCGACGTCATCTCGACAGCCAGCACGTGTCCACGACATCGCTCCCGACGGTGGGACCTGAGCTTGTATAGCCAGGCAATATCGACTGGCGCGCCAGACGGACTGTGTAAGAGCGCTGCCTGGTTCTACTAAGCTTACCTGGTTGCCATCATGGTGCTCATCCGTTGCTGGCGCCAACTGGAGCGTGTTTTTAGCCAAGTCGATCCGGATACCGGTGTGGTATCCGTCGTTTCCAATCAGTGAGCCAAAGCGAGATTAACCATGGGCAAGCGCAAGCCGTTCGGTCGCAAGGGAGGCAAGGGCCCCAACGTGTGGAAGAAGCCACGCACGGACGACGGCAGCAAGGTGGACGACCGCGAGGCTGGCTTTGGCGAGTGGGTCTACCGCAACGAGTCCTTCGAGGCCTACTACAAGGTACGACCTGCCATCTCATCGAGCCGTTGCCAATGCAATGCAGGCGCAAAACATCGTGGTCGACGCCGAGTGGGACGCGTTCCTCAAGCACTTGGCGGCGCCGCTGCCGACGACGTTCCGCATCAACAACTCGTGCGCCTACGCCGACAAGTACTATCGATGGCTTGAAGGATGTAGCATCTCATGGCGACATGTAGGATCCAAGAGCGTATCGCGACCGACTTCAAGTTTGAAGACTTGGTCATTGACGGCGAGAAGGTCGACCCGATCGGCCAAATGCCGTGGTACCCGGACGGGAAGGGCTTCCAGTGGACTGTCGAGCGCCGCAAGATCAAGAAGCTCGAGATCCTCAGCGAGTTTCAAAAGTGGCTCGTCAACCTCTCGGACGCCGGCGACATTACGCGCCAAGAGGCCGTGAGCATGATCCCACCGCTCGTGCTTGGCGTCGAGTCGCACCACAAGGTCCGTCTCGTGCTATTGCCATGCCTAGGCTCAGCACTCGTTATACCAGGTGCTCGACATGTGCGCAGCGCCCGGGTCCAAGACGTCGCAGCTCCTCGAGTCGCTTCATGCGGACGAAAGCAAGACGGGGAAGCTCCCGACGGGCCTCGTCGTCGCCAACGACATTGACATCAAGCGCGCTTACATGCTCGTGCACCAGGTAGAACACTCATCCCACCGTATCCGCAGTAAGATCCATCCGATGTATGTAGACCAAGCGTGTGGGGTCGCCGGCGCTCGTCATCACGTGCCACGAAGCGCAGAAGTTTCCGCTCTTGGGCAGCGACGACAACAAGCAGGGCTTCTTTGACCGAATTCTGTGTGACGCACCGTGCAGCGGCGACGGCACGATGCGCAAGAACCCGCTCATCTGGCAAAAGTGGAACGTCAAGAACGGCCTCTCGCTGCACCCGCTCCAGCTCTCGATCGTCAAGCACGGCGCGTCGTTGCTCAAGGTCGGCGGCCGCATGTGCTACTCGACGTGCACGTTCAACCCGATTGAGAACGAAGCGATCGTCGCCGAGCTCCTCCGTTGGTCCAACGGCGCGTTGAAGCTCGCCGACGTCTCGGAGGTCCTTCCGCGTCTCAAGCGTCGCCCCGGTATTTCGTCCTGGACGGTAGGTTTTTCCGATTATTGTCAATTTTCCATCTTTTGTGTAGGTCATGAACCATGAGATGGCCGTCATCGCCTCGTACGACGAGGAGGCCGAAGCCAAGCGCGGCCAGTACAAGAAACTGCTGCCGTCCATGTTCCCGCCGACCCAGGCCGAAGCCGACGCCTTCAACCTCGACCGCTGCATGCGCTGCTTGCCGCACGACGAGGTACGTGTCTCGTACGACCTGTTGTATCTCACGTATGCACTAGAACACGGGTGGTTTCTTCATCTGCTTGCTCGAGAAGGTGGCGCCGACGCCGGAAGCGCCTGTCGCGCCGGTCGCTGAGCCCAAGGCGCCGGCCAACCCGAACAAGAAGAGCAAGCCACTGCCCAAGGGTGAAGAGTACTTGACGTTCAACGAGGTCGACGAGGTCAAAAAGTGCTTTGAGATGACGTCGGGCTTTGAAGCCTCGCAGCTCTTTACGCGCTCGGACACGGGCAAGTCGGTGACGTTTGTGACATCGTCTGTCTCGAAGGAGCTCCTCCCGGCCATGCAGGCGCTCAACATGAAGGTCGTCTACGCCGGCATCAAGATGTTTGAGCGCCACGACCTTGGCACGGGCACCGGCATGTACCGCCTCACGCAGGCCGGCACGCACATTGCCAAGCCGTTCATGCAGGCGCGCAAGATTGAGGTCCACAACCGCGACTTCCAGTACATGCTCGAACGTCGCGGCGACTTGCTTCAATTCGACGTCTTCTCCGAGGCGCTCGGCGCGTTCTTCAAGGGCGCAGCGCTCGGCAGCTACGTCTGCACGCTCAAGCGCGACGACGGCAAGCCGCTCTCGACGACCGAGTACGCCGACAGCATCCCCTGTCTGAACAGGCCACTCATATACTTGATGTGTAGGGACCAGCTGCTCAACCTTGTGGTGTGGCGCGGCCGCAACACGGTCAATATCATGGCCGCCAAGCCCGACGGCCTCGCGCTCACGACGACGCTCAAGGCGCTGGGTCTCTACGACGACGCGCTCGCGGCCGAAGTCGCGGCGCTCAAGGCCCCCACCGAGGCCAAGGAACCGGCGGCGGTCGAGACGACCGAGGCGCCTGCAGAGACGACGGTCGACGTCGTAGCCTAAGCAAGTGTAGAAGGAAGGATACAAAAACTAAGTAAACGACACCCTTTGTATGACAAGAGCCTCAAGGTGTTAGCAGCAGCGTGTGGTAGGCACCCGCGGCGATCGCAGTGCACCCGGGCGCAGCCACGATGGTGTGAGAGGTGTTGGCGTCGGCGGATTTGCCGGCCACGAGGTCGTGCGACGGCGTGTGCATGCCCCAGAGATGCACTCGACCGTCGTCCGTGAGCCCCGCGGTGTGTCTTGTGCCGCAGGCAATGCTGACGAACGTCGCGTCCTCGTCGTGTAAGGACAGCAGCGTCGGGAAGATATGGCTGGCAAGGTGCGAACCGCCCTAGACCGCCACCGTGAGCGCACGCCGTCGCTGACAGCGTAGTACCAACTGGCCATGCTGGCCCCACCCCCACGTGTACATGTCGCCCGTCGTCGTCAGCGCTATTGCAAGCTTGAGTGTGGAGTGGTATGAAGAGGGCGTACCGACAGTGTGCCACGCGCCGCACGCGACCTGCCGCAAGCCTGTAAAGACACCGCGGACGTAGTCGCCGACTCCTTGGAGGCTCGTGACGCACGCCGGGCTCGGCTGGTCGGCGGTGCTACCAAGGCCGAGCTGGTGGTACTGGCCCCACCCAAAGGTGTAGAGATCGCCGTTGGTCGCAATCATCGCCGAGTGCTGCGCGCCGGCGGCCACAGATTTCCAGTGCTCGGCCAACGCTGTCGGTACATCGACGCGCGGTGAGCAGACGCCGATGCCGCACTGTCCATACTGGTTGTTGCCCCACGAGAAGACGACGTTATCTGCGGTCCGCGCGAGCGCATGGCCTTCGCCGGCCGCCACGTCGACGGCGCCGGTGATCTCTGGCAGCTTTATGGGCTCCGTGCTGCCCTGGCCCCATGCATAACACGCGCCGTCGGACGAGGCAGCGACGACAAAGCTTCCGCCGCAAGAGACGCGAACAATCGACAAGGTGGTCAGACGCAACGAGAGGCCGTTGGGGCCGAGTTCGCCGTGGAAGGCCGTGCCGTAGCCGACGACACCCGCATCTCTGCACGCGACGAGCGTGATCGAGTGGCCACCGGCAGCAGCGACGATCTCGTCACTGTCGTCGGCGGTGAAGCTCGCCGTTTCTCGGAACGTACCGAACCCGCCGACGCACGTCAGTCGCGCCACCATGTTGTTTTATTGATTTTACCAGGTTTTTGAGATTCAGGATCGATTCTCACAGGTCAACGGCAGCGGCGGCGTGTGTAATCGTTCGTTGCTTGTCACATTGATCCCCAAGTTGTACTGCCTGTGCCCAACGTTATTATCAAATTCGTCCAAGAATTCGTCGACAACCAGCAGGACGAGGAGGAAGGGACCTTGTCGATGAGCTCGACGGCGCTCCCAACTCGAAATTTGGCGCGGATTGACCGAAATCAAAGTCAACTGAAATCCCACCCGACACAAACACGAAGTCGCTGAACTTGTGCTGGACGCCAAAGACGAGACGAGACGACGTGGTGCGGGTCCACGTCACCGCTACAATGCACCTCGCACCTCGCGCTACCCAATGTCACTTGTCGTATCTCCGGGATGTACCAAGCTGTGGTTGATGGGGCGGGGCGAGCTCTGTAAGTCACCTGTAGACCACATCGTTACGCCGTTATACTAACAAAATCAAAGGTTGTTGCGGCGAGTTGGCAAGGTAGCAAGGAGCAAAGTAGCAAGAAGAGGAATACTCTGGCGTCCGCGTGAGTTACAAAGCTCTTGGTTTATGCAGCGCTGTTTCTGTGCTTCAAGGCCCTTCACATGTCCCACTCGCCGTGCATTGACCACCGTGTTGGGCAGCGTTTTTTAAATCCACTTGATGTGTGTATGTATTTTTATACAAAATGCAAAACCGACGTGGCCAATCACAAGGCGGCATTTCGGTAGCGGCAGTGACGAAAGGCGTGGGGTGTAGCGCTCATCAAATTCGAATTTGCCTCCTGCCCGGGTTGCCTCCCGCGCCACGACCCCACGACGCCACCATGACGATGCGTACCGAGACGATCCGTGCGCCGGTCGTGCCTAGCAGCAAGCTCCTCGCGTCGCCCGAGGTCCGCGCCCCGCACGACGACGACGACGATGCAAACTCGACCGACAAGAACGAGTCGGACGAAGACGAGGCGACCAACCAAGCCTCGGACGCGCCGAGCAACCAGAGCGACAACGACGACCGTGCTGCGCCACGCCGCACCACCGCCTACTACACGATCTACTACCCGGCCTGCGCCGAGCGCTCCATGTACCATGGCACGTACCAGAATTTGCCGCTGACAACGCGCTTGCCGCCGGCCTCGTACGTGCAAGTCGTGCTCGCCGCATCCTCGGGTGCGCTTTGCGTGGCCACGGACCTTGCAATTACGTTTGTCGACTGCGCGAACGGCGTGGCGGCGCCGCGCCTCTGCCTCCGCGGCGATTCCCATGATTTATGTGCGGTGTTGCAGGCAACCGACTTTCGGGCTCCGGACGCTGCGAGCGGCGTCGCAACGGTCGAAATGCACATCTCGACGATCCTTCGCGCCGAGCCCACGCTCAATGCCGCTGCGTCCAAGCTCTGGGTACGAACGGGCGGTGCGCGCGTCGACATGGAAAATACGGCCAGCCTGTCGCCCCGTCGTCGGCAGAGCCTTGCGTACAACACGAGCGTGACGTACGTCCCTGCCGTCAAGCACACGGTGCACGAGATCCCCAGTGGCCTTTGGGTGCCCAAGCGATTGGTGATGCCCACGTCGCCCGTCGCCTCGGTGTCGACATTTGATGATGACGTGTCGATCCAGTCGATGCTCGACAACT
Source organism: Saprolegnia diclina VS20 (assembly GCF_000281045.1). Lineage (NCBI taxonomy): Eukaryota > Oomycota > Saprolegniomycetes > Saprolegniales > Saprolegniaceae > Saprolegnia > Saprolegnia diclina. The sequence goes on from NW_008246071.1 coordinate 790,813, forward strand.
GCGAAGCCGAGCTCTACGTCGCGCCGTCTTCGAGCCGAACGACGTACTACACGCTGCACTACCCGAGCCGCGCCGAAGCCTCCATGTGGTCGGGCGCGTGGTCGCACATCCCGTTCTCGCCGCTCTCGACGCACGCGACCCATCAACAAGTCGTCCACGTCTCGACGTCCGAAGGGCATTTGCGCTACGCAGCTTCCACGTCGAGTGCGATTGCGACGACAGGCAGCGAGACGCGCGTCCTCGCGCTGCAAGGCCATGCGACGGACCTCAACGCTGCCCTCCGCGACGTCCTCTTCGTAGCGCCGAGCACCGCCGGCGGTGTCGCCACCATCCAAATGGAGATCGCACCGGCTGCATTGACCGCGCCGACGCCCACAGCCACGTGTACGCTGCACTATCCGGTCGCGACCTCGAGTAGCATGTGGAACGGCCAGTGGAGCAACCTGCCGATGACCCTGCCCAGCACCAAGGCAGCAACTGTCTCGGCTACGTTGACGGTCTCGGAAGGCACTTTGAGAAAAGAAGCCGCCGACCACGCGACGACGGTGACGCTTGAAGGCTCGTACGCAGATGTTGCCACGCAGCTCCGCGCCGTGGTCTTTTGT
>NW_008246071.1:792590-794771 GCF_000281045.1 Saprolegnia diclina VS20
GTGGGTCCTGTGACGGTGCACGGCGTCGCGGCGCCGTCGTTTGACGTGACCAAGACGTACACGCCGTCGTCAGTGTCGAGCAAGAGTCCGTCGCATGCAGGCGGTGCGTTCGGCAAGGGTCTCTGGGTGCCGACCAAGTCACCGGTGGCGGCGGCAGCTCCGGCGGTCGTCGAGAAGGCAGCCCCAGTGGTCGTTGAGAAGGCGGCTCCGATCGAGGTGCCGGCTGTGGATGCAAACACTGCGGTCTACACGCTGTACTACCCGGCACAGTCGACCGCGACGTCCATGTGGTCAGGCTTCTGGAGCCAACTGCCTTTGATGGCCAAGCGCTGGGGCGACGAAGTCGTTGCCCAAGTGTCGCTTACCGTGTCAACCGGGCTTCTTGTCCTGCCGGCGACGGATGTCAACGTTGTTGAAGGCAAGGTGTGTGTCCCAGCAGCCAAGATCGTGCTCGAAGCTGACGCCTCGTCCCTCGTGCCCGCTCTCCGTCACGTTGCATTTGTGGCCCCAAGCAAGGACGCCGGCGTTGTATCGATCACGGCGACGTGGTCGTCATCGCCCAAGACGGTGACCAAGTCACCGTCGTTTGTTGTCTGCATGCACTACCCGGCGCAGTCGACGGCAACGTCCATGTGGTCTGGCGCTTGGCCCGGTCTCAACGTGCCGCTGCGATATGACACTAACGCCATCGTTCAAGTGACGCTTGCGACGCTGTCCGGAACCCTCCGTCTGGACACGGTTGGCGATGCCGTGACGTTTGTCGACGGTGCCAAGAACCGTGCGTCGCCCCGCATGGTGTTGCGCGGTCCCGTGACGGCGCTCCAGACGGCGCTGCGTAGTGTCGTGTACCGAGCACCGACGACCGACGCCGGTGTCGCGACGATCGACGTCGACCATGTTTTGGTCGCCGACGCCCCTACGCCGACGTCCACCGTGACGCTGCACTACCCGCTCGTGGTGTCGCCCATGTGGAAGGGCCAGTGGTCCAACTTGCCGCTGCAGCTTCCGCGCACCACGGCGGCGGTCGTAGCGCTCTCGGTTGCCGTCTCGGAAGGCGCCTTGTCACTGGCACAGAACGAAGAAAAGACAGAGTCGTTGCTGTTGCAGGGGTCGCCCGCTGAACTTGCGCGTCAACTCCGCACCGTCGTCTTCCACGCGCCAGCTGCTGCCACCGGTGCTACGGTCATCGAAATGAAGCTCACGACCATGGCCGAGACAATGGATGCGCCGATGAAGATCGCTGCGGCGCCACTTGAGCCCGTCCAGTTGAGCACTCCCGTCGACGCCGTCGCCCGCGCCGCGCCAAAGGTCGCGAGTCCCGCGACCGCCAAGCTCTGGGTGCACACCGGTGGTGCTGACGTTGACGCGACGCCGCTCGCTGGGCCCATCACGGTCCAAACCGTCGCTGCGCCGTCGTTCGATGTCACCAAGACGTACACGCCGTCGTCCAAGAGCCCAGCGCATGCGGCTGGCACCTTTGGCAAGGGTCTCTGGGTTCCTGCCAAGTCACCGCTCGCGGCTACAGCACCCGTGGCTGAAGCACGGACCGCTGTGTACTCGTTGCACTACCCGGCGCAGTCCGAGTCGATGTGGCAGGGTGCGTGGGTCGGTCTCCCGATCGCGCTTCGCTACGTCGACGCCGCCATTGCCCAGGTTGCACTCGCCACCAAAGAAGGTACCCTCTCTCTCGAGGCGTCCTCCAGCGACGTCGCATTGTTCGACGGCGTCAATGGCGAACCGTCCAAGCGGCTTGTCCTGAAGAGTACGGTGGCGCAGTTGAAACGCGCGCTGCGCCGTGTTGTGTACCACGCGCCGTCTGCTGCTGCCGGTGTCGCCGCTATCACGTCCAAGGTCGATCTTGTCCTTGACGCGCCGTCGGCCACGGCGTCGACGTACACGTTGCACTACCCGCGCGAGGTTTCTGCCATGTGGGATGGTCGCTGGACCGACTTGCCCTTGTTGCTTCCACGTGTGGCCGCACCCAAGATGACAACCACGATCTCCGTCTCGGAGGGCTTGCTTGGCTCTGCGGACGGCAGCGTCTTGTCGTCGGTCGTGCTCCGTGGTTCGTCTGTCGATGTGGCTCAGCAGTTGGCCAACCTCGTCTTCATCGCACCGAGCAACGGCACTGGCGTCGCTCTCATTACCATGGACTACGAAATCCTTGAGCGGTTGCCGGCG
>NW_008246071.1:795896-803701 GCF_000281045.1 Saprolegnia diclina VS20
GTGGGTCCTGTGACGGTGCACGGCGTCGCGGCGCCGTCGTTTGACGTGACCAAGACGTACACGCCATCGTCAGTGTCGAGCAAGAGTCCGTCGCATACAGGCGGTGCGTTCGGCAAGGGTTTGTGGGTGCCGACCAAGTCACCGGTCGCGGCGGCAGCTCCGGCAGTCGTCGAGACGGCAGCTCCAGTGGTTGTTGAGAAGGCGGCTCCGTTCGAGGTGCCGGCTGTGGATGCAAACACTGCTGTCTACACGCTGTACTACCCAGCACAGTCGACGGCGACGTCCATGTGGTCGGGCTTGTGGAGCCAACTGCCCATCGCTGGAAAGCGTGTCGGTGGCACGACGCTCGTCTCGCTCACCGTGTCGACCTCGGTCGGGCTGCTCGCGCTCTCATCTGCCAGCGCTGCGGTCTCGTGGCTTGAAGGCACTGCCTCTGTGCCGGCCTCCCGTCTTGCGTGGAAGGGTCCGTACACAGACCTCCAGTCCGTCGCCCGTACACTAGTGTTTACGGCGCCGAGTGACGCCGCTGGTGTCGCGTGTGTCACCGTGTCGTGGGTCGTTCTTGAAGAAGACGTCCAAGCCGTCGAAGAAGCAGTTGAAGCGCAAGTCGAGCAAGAAGTGGCTCTGCCGACAGCGCTTCTCAGCGCAGCCGCGCAACGCTACACGCTCTTCTACCCCGCGACGACGACCTCGGTCTCAATGTGGCAAGGGTCGTGGAAGGGTCTTCCGGTATCGCTTCGCCACGCCGAAGACACGATTGTTGACGCCTCGTTCGCGACGGTCGATGGCACTTTGAGCCTGCACACGCTGCACCCGTACATCGAATTCATCGACGGCAGCAATGACGAGCGCGTCACGCTTCTGACGCTGCGTGCGTCGATCGCCGATCTTGCCAACGCCGTCGAAGACATTGTGTTCCATGCGCCATGTGCCGCCAGCGGCGTCGCCCTCATCGAGATGGACGTGGTGGTCATCGATGACGCAACGCCGTCCGTGGACGACGATTGGCACACGGCACCGCCCGTCTCCATGTACGAGCCCAGCGTGCCGGCCGCGACGTACACGCTGTACTACCCGCCGACGCCCGACTCGTGCTTTGTCATGTGGGAAGGCGAGTGGACGCACGTGCCCATCACGCCGCTGCGGCTGCCCGACCACTGCATCCTCGAGCTCGAGCTCTCGGTGTCGAAGGGTCTCCTGTCGCTCGCCACTGGCAACGTCGATGTCGAGTTCCTCGACTGCGACGCCGAAGTGCCGACGCACCAGATCACGGTCAAGGGCAATGTGCCGGACCTCAACGACGTGCTCAAGGACGTCGTGTACATTGCACCGAGTGACGCAGGCGGCGTCGTCACGATCGAAATGGATTACGTCATTGTCGGCCACGTCGAGGACGACGAATTCAGTGACGACGACGACCAAGAGTTCGTCGACGTTGTGCTTCCGACGGCGTCGATGTGGGCGCAGCCCGATGCGTTTGAGGCCAAGCCGCTGCCGAGCCTCAGCATTGCGTCCATTGAGCCCGTGACGTCGCCGCGGTCGCCGGCCTGGGTCACGTCGGGCGAGTCGAATGTCGCGCTCGCGCCAATCGTGGGTACGCCCGTCTCGCGCAACGCTGCCAACACGTACGACGATGTCCCGAATCCGAACGAACCGTCGGAGCACTCATCGTTTGATAGTGCTCATGGCAGCGGCATGTGGGCACCCAAGCGCACCCCGTCGGCAGTCTCAAACGACGTGCACCAGTTGTCGCTCGACGAGTTCCTCGCCCGCGATACGAGCAAGGACGCGACGGAGGCCTCGTACGCGGCGTCCGACTCGACGTACCTGCCAGCATCCGAGTGCGACTTCATGCCGACCGTGCGGCCGATGGACCTTGAGATTGGCGGGTCGCCGTCGTCGGTCGCGACCGCCGACATTCCCATGAGCCCGCGCCCCGACACGAAGCAACGGGACTGCAAGGCCAACCGCGACTCGGTCTCCAAGAAGACGTTCTGGCCCAAGTGGCTCGTCAACGCCTTCAAGCGCAAGAAGAGCCATTGAGCCGCCATCCAAAGGACCTGCTCTGGCTACGATCGCAGTAGTTTAGAAGCAGCCACCCGTGGCGTACCTACCAAAACACTATAATGGCAAGCCTGTATGTTTGTATACAGCGAGGCTGTTAACGTTGTTCGTCCGGTCGCGACTAACAGGGGTACATAACTTGCTACTAGGAAGCTCCATACGACTAAGCTGAGACCCTAAAGAGAATGTCGAGGTTAGGGCTTTCTAACCTAACCCCAGGCGAGCGTGTGAACTCTGCTGCTACGCAGGTGCACCACAGCAAGTGCCCGGACCCTTGCCTCGACCAAATGCTCAACTCGTCAGGTATGGCAAGGCTCAAGCTCATGCTGTGAGACTCGTCGTTCCGCATCAGCACTCGCAAGTACCATATTTGCCGGGACATCAGCCATCGCTCACCCTTACACCCTTCTACCCTCCTATCGATAGGCTCTATTTACTGCCTTATGACGATGTAGACGGGATTCGTACAAAAGGTATTTAGATAGTTGTTGATAGATTAGAAAGGCGGTGCGTCTACTGGCTCATGACACGGGCCGTCGGCGGCGCAATGTGCTGCGACATACTCTCGAGCGGCCGCTTTGTGCACCAAAACATCTCGACGAGGCAAGGAAGGTCGACGTATTTCTGGCCGCCGTCGTACGTGACCTTGGCCCGCGACTCGATGAGGCGTCCGATCGACAGCCGAATGTCGGTTTGCTTGCGGTGCGGTAGACTCTCGACTACGCTCAGCGTCAAGAGGTACTCGACGACCGCGTCGACCGTCGTTGTGTGCACGATCGGAATGCGAAGCGACTCGAGCGGAGTGAACAAGTGCGTCTTCTCGACAAAGCAGTCGTGGAGTCGACGCGCCTCGGACGTGGCCTCTTCGGGCTTGAGGATGTTGAACGACTTGAGGATCTTGTCGACTTCGTGCATAAAGGGCGTCTCGGAGAGGTCGACGCTGTTCCAGACGACGCTTAGCCGGCCGTTGGGTACGAGGATCCGGTGAAACTATCGACACAGCACACACGTGAGCATAATAAGGAGTCGACGCGGCAAGCGGTGCGTACTTCGTCGAGCGTGTTGCGCTCGGCAGCGCACTGGATCGCTTGGCCGACCGTGATGTTGCCGACCGACTCGGACGGGAGGCGCGTGCTGCTCGAGCTGCCTTCGATCACGGGAATGCTTGGAAACGCGGTCTGGAATTCAGACCGCATCGCGACCGACGCTTCGACGGCGGCGAGCGTCGTGTGGGCGGGCAGCAACCGCTGCAGCGCCCGCGTGAGCTTGCCCGAGCCCGCGCCAACGTCGACGACATCATACAGCGGCTTCTTGCGCGGGTCAGTCTCGAGGTGCAGCACCTTCTTGAGTGGTGCCATCGCGCTGCTCGGGTAGTCGGGCCGAGCTACGAGCCATGATTCAGCTACCATGCCTCTGGACAGCGCGTCTACCTTGGTCGTAGATGCTCGTGGCCGGCGAGCCCATCGAGGACGCGGGGCGGGCGAAGCGCGTCGAAGTAGCCTTGATGTATTGCTTGTACATGGAGCAGGTCGCGGCGAAATCGGCACTGGTCGACGTCGGAGCACCTCACCCAATTTGACGTCCGTGGTGCCAGCGTTTGACGTGCAACGCGACATGCGGCGCACCTCGTTAATTTCCCGTCGCTTCAAGTTGCCTTTTGGGGTCTTCATCATGTGACATCGGGAAAAGATCGACACTCGTTAATGGTCCAGCAAAGGACGTCGCTCGTTGGTTGAAGTTTTACGTGACGTCAGCCCGTCGACGACGGTGGCCTGCGAGCGCACCAATCACAATGCGCCAAAGAAAAAGGATGACCATACAAATGCGCACGACTTCGAACTTCGAGGATCACGCGATCTTTCCTTTGGACACGCCAAGCAGAGCTCTCTGGCGCGCGCGAGGCTCCCTCAAGCACATGTACGAGCTCCCTAGTACGAGACCTCTACACCTCGATCAGTACTATTACCTGTACCTGCAGGCGCCTCTGTGACACGCCTCAAGAGGGCAAGAGATCAAGACTGCGCTTGCCCAGCTTCGTTGTCGCCCAAATTTCCCATCTCTATTCAGTATGGTATCCTCGAGTAGCCACCCCGGTTTCCTTGACCTTCGAGAACGAGCTCTTGGGAGACACCCTTGGAGATCCATAGTGGCGCCAGATCAATGCGTCGGTCGCCACTGGAGCCAGAACATATCTGACGTTGGCCTGTCGGGAGCAGGCTGGGTCGGACCATTGTGCCCCGGGTCACGCAAGTTCATTTATCCGGATGCCGGATACGAGGCAGCAATGGCGAGATTTGGGTTGACGACCAAGTTGCTTTGCTTTGCCCGACCTCTGCGATGGAGCTCCCTCTCGAAGTTGCCGTCATGCGGAAGCGGCTCAACCTGCTGCTGCTCGTCAATGGCGTACGTTGACCATGGCCTTGGGCTCTGCAAGGCGACAGCGTCGTATGCGTAGGCGATTGCAGTCTTGACGACGATAGCGACGCTCTTTGAGCTCGCGCGCACGGGCGGCATCACGTCGCTCTTGACGAGCGCCACGTACATTTTGTACACGTTCTCGGCCATCTTTATGCTCAACAACAACCCGTCAGCCTTTACGGTAATCGCGCCATTCTCCTCGGCTCGGCGCTCATGCTCGCTCCTAGATTGGCATGCTCATCGGCTCGTCCGGGCTCGTAGTCATTCTCGCGTTCGAGCACATGCTCTACTGGGTACTGCGACGACGACCTTAGGCCGACTGCATAGATCCTCATGTATCTCTGTAGACGATATCGTCGTGCCGCCATGGCTACGCAGCCGACATCTTCCTCTCGCTCTTCCACTGCATCTTCTTCCTCCTCTCGGCGCTCTTCTCCTTTACCGTCTTCAAGCACCGCCATGTACTCATCGATACGAGCGCAGGTACGAACGACAACTGCTTGACGACACGCTCATGCGGACTAGTGTACTATGATACTATTCCCGAAGGCATGACGCCCCGCTCGCCTGGCGCGCTCGACTACGACGAGGAAGACGCGCGCGGTCGGCTCTCGTCGAACGCGTCGTCGTACGACTCGCACGGGTCGCTGCCGTCGCCGTCCGTGCCGACCGCCGACATTTGAATCCATTTAAAAAGCGACCGAAGCTTTTTTCATGCTTTTTATTCGCGCTGCAAAAGCATCTCCATCGTACTGTGGACCCATGGACCTCGAAACGACGCGTCAGTGGCCGACGCCGGCTTGTCCGTCCCGAGTGTCAACAGCTACGTTGATTCATAGGCTCAAGTAGACCTAAAGAATCATCGGCGCACCTCTTGGTCCGTGTCTTGGGACGCCACGACATGGTCCATGAACGTCATCGGGTCCTGTGTGAACTGCGTCATCCATTCATGGCGCGTCACGTGGCGGTTGATTTCCCGCACAATGCTATCAATCTACATTGGACACTTTGTCTGCGATGACGCGGCCGTTGAGATATGCACCTTGGTCTGGAGCCGGTCGGCCTCGGCCGCCGCGGCTTCGTCCAAGCGCGCACACGTCGCCAAGCACGTCTTGCGCACGCGGTCGAGGTCGTCGCACAGCGGAATCTACATTGGTACATCAGTAACGAGCATGCCCAACAAGACAGCATCGTACTTCGACATGGAAGCGCTGCTCGTCGATGACGAGATTTTCTTGGAGTGTGCCGAGCCTAAGGACATTCAACTGTGTCAGGATGACATGCCCAGGTAGTCGGACGTACGGCAGCTGGTACTCGGCCGTGAACGGCAGCGTCGGCGTCAAATGCTTTTGGAGCTGCGCCGCGAGCGACTGGAACGGCATCTCTTTGCACTCAAACACGCGCTCGAGCGCGTCGTCGTTCACGATGACGCGGCAGTCGTCGATGTGCAGGAGGTCCTTCATCTTGATATAGTCCCACGCCGCCTTGAGCACGTCCTGGCGCGTCTGGGCCTCGGGCGATGCGTGCGCCAGATGCGGCGCCAGCGCAGCAAACAAGTCGGACGAGAGGTTGAAGCGCTCGGGGGAGAGCTGCCGCACGAGCTGGAGTCGCAGCGTGTGCTCCGAGACACCCGCTTTGCCCGGGCGCGTCACTTCAAACCCGTCCGACTCGTCACCTGAGCGGAACGACGACCACTGCATTCGCGATGAGGACGCTGCAATGGCGGAAGATGGTGTTACCTCGGTCGTCGTGTTGGGCTGCGGGTACATGCGCTCGTCCAGCTCGACGATGGCCTTGCGGAAGAAGTGCGAGAACGTCTTGGAGCACGGTAAGCCACCTTCGATCGACGCCTGCACGCGAAAGGTCCATTGCCCCGCGTTCTTGTCGCTTGCAGTGTCGGCGACGATCGCGCTCGGGTCGTGCGAGTACGTCATTGTCACCACGAGCGTGGCCTTGGTCATCTACACACAAGAGCATCGGCGAAAGCACTTGTGGCGCTGGCTACCTTTGGCGGTGCTTGCGCGAGCGCCTCGAGCCGCCGAAGGTTGCGGTGGATGGTGCCCGAGACGTGGTCGTCCATGGCCTTGAGCTGCTTCAGCGTCGCATACTGCTCGGGGTCAACCGAACCGACCTACGCTCCATGAGATGCTGCCATGGGTGCCATGGGCCATGGGCGCACCTCGCGAAGCAGCGCGACCGCCCTCCGCTTGCGGCTGCTGCTCTCCTCGGCCATCGCACCTGGTTTCCGTAATCCGGAAACACATAAATATTATCCGGACCTCCGTCTTGCAGTTTCGCGCAAATGGCCGAGCCCGCGGATACGACGGGGCTCCTCGAGCAGACGACCGCGGACCCGCGGAAGCATGGCGGACGATCTTCGCCGACGCATGGACTCTGCTGCGTGAGGTCGATGCAGGGAGTATGCTGTGGCTGGTCGACGCATGGCGGTTCCTGCGCGAGCATGCAGCTGGTCGCGAAGGGGCTGCAGCTCCTCGAGCGGTCTCGGGTCCTGCACCTTGCCGCGCTGGGCCTGCGCCCCCGGCCGCAGCACCTGCCCAAGCCTCGCGACGGTCTTCTTCTCCATACGTACATCCCGCAGATACGCATTCTTGGCACCGACGCGCTTCGGAACGACCCGATGGTGGTGCACCCGATCGTGCTTGTCCATCTCGTCGACGTCTCGACGGGCTGCTACCTCATGAAGTTCGACCGTCAACGACCAGGTGTCCATGCGCTAGAGCCCGTGACGATGCTCCAGGGCGCGCTCAAGAAGCATACGATGTGCGACTACATCTTGCCGATCGCGACGCAGCCGTGTCCCTTGTCACCCAACGGCCAAGGTAGAGTTCGGCTGCCCCTACGATGGCATCCACCCCGCGCTAGACAACCCAACGTGGAACGAACTCCTGCTCGTCAACGACGCCTACTCGCATTATCTCCGGCCCGAGACGCTCCTGCTGTTTGAGGTGGTCGACTTTACGCCGCAAACGAGTCTGCTCCCGGTACCTAGCTTCCTACACACTTTGTTAGCTTGGAACTTGGCGTTATCTAGGGCAATGCGAGCTATTACACGGTCGCGTGGGGCTTTTGCCGACCGCAGAGTCCACTCGGCAGCTACAACATTCCTCTCGCGCCCGACGAGACGACGACCCATCGCATTCAGCTGTACGAGTACCAGCCAACGTCGTGGCTCATCGACACGCAGACCAAGCGCATGCGACCAGACACGAATGCGCCGCCCCAACCACCCGTGTACTTTCAGTATCTACGCTATCGGCGGCAGTCGTACCCGTGCACGCTCCACGTCTCCTTTGGCATGCAGC
>NW_008246071.1:809875-814012 GCF_000281045.1 Saprolegnia diclina VS20
CCCTAGTCGCCCTTTCGTCTGCCACAGCAAAGCACACGCTCCATTACCAGAATATACATCAAGCGCAAACGGTGGTGTGCAGCTAGGCCTTCTCAGGTACAAGTGGCTGCCGCCCGTCCTGCGCCAGCAGCGTCGCCACCTACACAAGCCATCTTATCGTTCTGTATCGCAGCAAGAGATGGCCCTACATGCTCGGCAAGGCGTTTCTGGCGCCGCTGGAGATGCTGCTGATCGTTCTTCTCTTCGTCCGCCTAGTGTTTACTGTGACTGCATTGAACATGAGAGATAGAGGTGCGTACGACGGCACTGTCTTTGGTTGGAAGGTCGTCCCGGCGTGCGCCAAGGACAATGATGGGGTTGCCGCTTCCTATCAACATGATCATCCTTGCATCGGTCATTATAAAATGCAATCGGTTTACCCAGAGAGCACAGGGCCGCAATATGAGCGCTCGACGACCATGTCACGTCGCAGAGCGGGTCGCCGTAAAAGATGCCGCCCCACATCGAGCTTGGAATGCGCCGTCCGTTCAAGCTCGAGTAGAGGTACCTATGCATAGCATCTGACTACAAATGTGTATGGCTGTTTGATGTCGTACACTGCACCGTCTTCCGAGCCGCTCGCAACAAAGCGGCCGTCGGGGCTAAACGCGCTCTTGACCATTGCCGACGTGACCTACAGCCACTAAGCAAACGCCACCGAGCAATATTCGCACCGTCAGGCCGCTGCACCCTTTGTTCAGAACCAAGTACGAGCGCAACTCGAACTGCAGCAGCGTATTCGGCTGCGCTTGCACGAGGAGCTGGATGCGCTTGGGATGCAGCTGAAAGCTCGTGATGCATTTGCCCATCAAATCGTGGTGCTTGAGCGTCTTGACGAGCTCAAACGATGCGCCTCTACTCTCGCTTTACGATACGATTCGAGAAGCGACAAGCGGAACGTACTTGGGTTGCCACACACAAATGATACCCGCAGCGTCCCCGGAGAAGAGGCGTTGGGACTTTGGCTCGAAACGTATCGCGTTGACGCGAACTGTGTGGGCCGGGTGCAGATTGGCGATCGGCCGCCCTTGCCTACCGCCGTTTGAATATCGCAAACCACCTCTGCGCTTCAAACCCGAGGTCCCAGAGACGAACAAACCCATCGAGCGCCCCCGTTGCGCCAAGGCGGCCTGAGCACCACTCGACGCAGTAGACAAAGTTGGGCAGTGGGTGGTAAAACGAGTGGAGCAGTGCAGGCCTACCATATTCCATGCAGTGACCTCGCATCAAAAGCTCAAAGGCTACATACGGAGACACCTGCCAGTGCTTGGCACTACCGTCGGACGACGCGCTGAGAAGATGCTCGTCGTCCAGTGACCACGTAATGGCATAGACCAATGCTTGGTGGCCGAGCAGCACCGCCTCCTGAACGCCCGTGTCGATGTGATAGAGCCGAATCGGGTACTCGCCGTGCCGGTCGCAGCAGGCGGCGGCGAGGTGGGAGCCGGCATGCGAGAACGCGACCGATTGGCAGCCGCCGTCGCCGCTGTGGAGTCGGTGCAAGATGCGTTCCGGCACTAGACAAAACTCGCTCGGGTACCGCTTGCAGTGCACGCTGGGGAATGCCATGAGGTGCTCCTACACGACCAAAACGCGTCTTGTGAAACGTGGCTGGTACAAGAGAATACGAACGGCGCTCATGGAGAACGAGTCGCGCACGCTCGCGATGGGTAAATGCCCGCCCGACTTTGCTTGGAGCACGTGCTTCTTGTCGAGTTCCTGCAGCGGCACGTCGTCTTCGCGCTCACCGACTTCTTGCTCATGGGCAAACATGGCGCGGTGCTCCCCTACGACGCTGTAGCACATCGTAATCCAGCCGCAAGTCGCTGGTACCTTGCGTCCATGGTGGCTCGAGCTGCATGCCAAAGGAGACGTGGAGCGTGCACGGGTACGACTGCCGCCGATAGCGTAGATACTGAAAGTACACGGGTGGTTGGGGCGGCGCATTCGTGTCTGGTCGCATGCGCTTGGTCTGCGCGTCGATGAGCCACGACGTTGGCTGGTACTCGTACAGCTGAATGCGATGGGTCGTCGTCTCGTCGGGCGCGAGAGGAATGTTGTAGCTGCCGAGTGGACTCTGCGGTCGGCAAAAGCCCCACGCGACCGTGTAATAGCTCGCATTGCCCTAGATAACGCCAAGTTCCAAGCTAACAAAGTGTGTAGGAAGCTAGGTACCGGGAGCAGACTCGTTTGCGGCGTAAAGTCGACCACCTCAAACAGCAGAAGCGTCTCGGGCCGGAGATAATGCGAGTAGGCGTCGTTGACGAGCAGGAGTTCGTTCCACGTTGGACTGTCTAGCGCGGGGTGGATGCCATCGTAGGGGCAGCCGAACTCTACCTTGGCCGTTGGGTGACAAGGGACACGGCTGCGTCGCGATCGGCAAGATGTAGTCGCACATCGTATGCTTCTTGAGCGCGCCCTGGAGCATCGTCACGGGCTCTAGCGCATGGACACCTGGTCGTTGACGGTCGAACTTCATGAGGTAGCAGCCCGTCGAGACGTCGACGAGATGGACAAGCACGATCGGGTGCACCACCATCGGGTCGTTCCGAAGCGCGTCAGTGCCAAGAATGCGTATCTGCGGGATGTACGTATGGAGAAGAAGACCGTCGCGAGGCTTGGGCAGGTGCTGCGGCCGGGGGCGCAGGCCCAGCGCGGCAAGGTGCAGGACCCGAGACCGCTCGAGGAGCTGCAGCCCCTTCGCGACCAGCTGCATGCTCGCGCAGGAACCGCCATGCGTCGACCAGCCACAGCATACTCCCTGCATCGACCTCACGCAGCAGAGCCCATGCGTCGACCAAGATCGTCCGCCATGCTTCCGCGGGTCCGCGGTCGTCTGCTCGAGGAGCCCCATCGTATCCGCGGGCTCGGCCATTTGCGCGAAACTGCAAGACGGAGGTCCGGATAATATTTATGTGTTTCCGGATTACGGAAACCAGGTGCGATGGCCGAGGAGAGCAGCAGCCGCAAGCGGAGGGCGGTCGCGCTGCTTCGCGAGGTGCGCCCATGGCCCATGGCACCCATGGCAGCATCTCATGGAGCGTAGGTCGAGTCGGTCGACCCCGAGCAGTATGCGACGCTGAAGCAGCTCAAGGCCATGGACGACCACGTCTCGGGCACCATCCACCGCAACCTTCGGCGGCTCGAGGCGCTCGCGCAAGCACCGCCAAAGGTAGCCAGCGCCACAAGTGCTTTCGCCGATGCTCTTGTGTGTAGATGACCAAGGCCACGCTCGTGGTGACAATGACGTACTCGCACGACCCGAGCGCGATCGTCGCCGACACTGCAAGCGACAAGAACGCGGGGCAATGGACCTTTCGCGTGCAGGCGTCGATCGAAGGTGGCTTACCGTGCTCCAAGACGTTCTCGCACTTCTTCCGCAAGGCCATCGTCGAGCTGGACGAGCGCATGTACCCGCAGCCCAACACGACGACCGAGGTAACACCATCTTCCATCACCATGTCCTCATCGCGAATGCAGTGGTCATCGTTCCGCTCGGGTGACGAGTCGGACGGGTTTGAAGTGACGCGCCCGGGCAAAGCGGGCGTCTCCGAGCACACGCTGCGACTCCAGCTCGTGCGGCAGCTCTCCCCCGAACGCTTCAACCTCTCGCCCGACTTGTTAGCTGCGCTGGCGCCGCATCTGGCGCACGCATCGCCCGAGGCCCAGACGCGCCAGGACGTGCTCAAGGCGGCGTGGGACTATATCAAGATGAAGGACCTCTTGCACATCGACGACTGCCGCGTCATCGTGAACGACGACGCGCTCGAGCGCGTGTTTGAGTGCAAAGAGATGCCGTTCCAGTCGCTCGCGGCGCAGCTCCAAAAACATTTGACGCCGACGCTGCCGTTCACGGCCGAGTACCAGCTGCCGTACGTCCGACTACCTGGACATGTCATCCTGACACAGTCGAATGTCCTTAGACTCGGCACACTCTGTCGTGCTGCACATCTTTGCGAAATCAAGTGCATATCAAGCAACAAGCTACTTCAACATTCAACATTGAAGATCATGGTTCATAGGATAGCAAATGTAAAACTGAATTACTTTTGTTATCCTATGAATCTAGCAAGCTTTCAAGTTTAACTTCAACTACTG
>NW_008246071.1:814141-837404 GCF_000281045.1 Saprolegnia diclina VS20
GACACATGGTTGTCACGTCAAAGTTGCGTAAGTTGTCGCTATCAAACGATTTTTGGCGCCAACCTTTGCATTTATTCCCTAACGCAGCTCGTAGATGGAGTTGTCGACGGCGCAGCAACAACAAGCTCACTCTGTAGTCTTCTCAGGGCACCAACAGCGAGCCGCACACCCAGGAGATCGTAGTCCTTGGGTAGTACTCGTAGTAAAAGCACTCGTCGTTATAATCAAATCCTGACCTTATTCCTATTCTATGACACGTAGAGCACTCGCCCGTCGCGCGACAGTCGGCGGCCGTCGTCGCTCCTCGTTGTTTCGACTTCATAGTCGTCCAACGGGCCTGGCGAGAGCAAATGAACGGGCGTTGGGGGTTGCATCTCGTCGACACCGGCGGCTTCGTCGGGCTTTGGGTACGCGGCTTTGAACCAATCGAGCGCGAGGAGCGCACCGAGACCGCACGGAAGGAGAAAGTTGATGATGTGAAAAATGTACCGCCAATGCCCCGACTTGGCCCTGGACCCGCCCGACGACCGCGTGCGATTGCGCTTCAAGTTGTTGGTCGCTTGTCGGAACGTCCAGTCGAGGCGCTTGACAAGGAACGGGACGCAGAAGAAGACAAAGAGCGCAATCAAGAGCAGAATGAACCACTGGACGCGGCGCATGGCCCGCTGCCGAGCAAGCGGCCACCGGTTGATGGAGCGACGGAGGAAGATGTAGACGCAGATGAGCGAGCCGCCGGCGAGGATCGCGGCGAGCGCATCAAAGACAACCGTGGTGCTCACGATCCAGCAAAAGACGCTGTGGGTTGCCGTGGGCGAGAGGCTCGTAAAGAAGACTACGACGACGTACACGGCCGTGAGGCCATACACGAGCTTGGAGTAGCCGACGACGATCCTGCGCATGTGGGTGCGCGATTGGCGTGCCAAGAGGTGGTGGTACGCAATGCTCGTGTAGAGCTCAAAGGACGCGACGAGCACCCACAGCTCGAGCGAGAGGAGGAACGCGTCAGCGAGTACTTGGAGCGGAATGTTCTTGGTGTGCTGGCAGCTCCGGCGGTAGCGTCGCAGAGTGCTGTTGGGATCACTGGAAGCAGCGTCGTTGTCGTTGTCGAACGACCTTTCTTCAAAGTACATGAAGACGATGCTGAAGAAGCTCCAGAGCATGAGCGAGAGAAACATGGAGAAGGTCACGTAGAGCGGCGGCGCCGAGAGCACGCCGCGGCGGTGCTTGACGTAGAGCGCGAGCAGCACGAGGGCCGCGAGCCCGAGGAGGCTTCCGGACGCGACGTAATCGACCGTGTCAAAGAGGTCCATGTCCATTACTGGTCGAGCCCGAGACCCAGTACTCGGACAAATGGGTGTCGTGGAGTCTTCCAACGTCGTGGCGCCACCATGGGATTTACACTTTCCACGGCTGTTTTTCCCATCGAATTTGTGTTTTGCTTTATATGACATACATAGAAGCAAGTCATACAATAGAAAATCGGGATGCCATGGGCGAAACCGGCACCACTTGCCCGCAATGGAGGGGGAAAGGACGTTTAACCCAGGTGGGACAAACAAGACTGCACACATGCGAGTAATAGACAGGACGCCGTGTGTTGCATACAAAACCCAAGACAAAGCTGATGGATCAAGGAGCTGGTCAGCAGCCATCAGCACATCCTTGTGCCAAGTTGCTAGCTTTCCCACTTCCATCGAGCGAACGCGTCGAGTGTTTTGTCGACCAAAGAGAATAATACTTGCACGGCCAAGTACTGTGGCCAACGAAGCTCAAAGGATTGCTCCGAGCGACTTGCTCGCGGCTGTCCAAGGGCCGAATCAGAGCGGCGCGCTGGCAACCAAGCCAGTGGTGCACGTTTCTTACCGGTACCACGATCCATGACCACGATCACAGCTCACGATCACCGCATCACTGGATATTTTCATTCGTTGTGCCCTCGACGCCCGAGAGCGACCTCCAAAGCACCTAATATTGACGCTTTTTGGGCCTATCGATGGAGGCACGACCTTCACGGCCATCGTGCGATGAGTTCTGAGTTGCTCCGCTAGCGTACCGGTCGCGAGAGATTTTACATTTCCTGACAGCGTCGTTGCACACAAGAGAGAACTAGAGAGAACGTAGCCCTGACTGTCGAGTGTACTACGCACGCAGGACGTTGTAAGCTAACGAAGAGTGGCGCCAGCGCAGTGATGCATGTCGACTATGGTCACACTATTTCGATTTCACTCTAATTCATAGTTGTATTCTATTCACGTTTCCACACTATTTGCTGAAGTGCGTATCCGGTCGTGGATCCAAAATCCGGATAGATGGAAGAAGCAGCACGCATGGGCGGAGCCGACGAGGAAGAAGTCGCGGTCTTCACCTTTGGCCAGGTACGATGCGAATACGCAGACGTTGCCATGGGCTAAGCCGAGGCCGCGCACAGAACTCGTACGGTGAGCTCGGCCACGGCGACACGACGACGCGCTTTGTGCCCACGAAGCTCGAGTTTGCCGTCGGCAAGAACATCGTCGACGTCGCTTGTGGCAACGAAAACACTGTGCTGCTCTGCAGTACGTTTCGCCGCTATGGCTATAGCTCACACGCTGGCTAGGCAACGGCGACGTCTACGCATGCGGCTACAACGACAGGTGCGCAATTTCGCATCGAGACTATGTAGCATCGATGCTATAACGTAGCGGCCAGTGCGGCATTGGCACTGCCCAGCGCGTCACGTCCTTTAAAGCGCTCATGGCGCTCTGCGAGAAGCAAGTCGTCAAACTCAGCGCTGGCAACGGCTGCGAACACGTCGTCGCCGTCACGGGTGCCGTCCACGTCATTATATGCAGTGCATCATGGCCTGTTAGAGACCGGCGACGTCTACACGTTTGGGTACAATGCACGGGGGCAGCTCGGCCACGGCAACACGCAGCCGGTCGCTGTACCGACGCTGGTCGACGGCCTCGTCGGCAAGAGCGTCCTCAAAGTCTCTTGCAGCTACTTTCACACGATCGCCGTGACCGAAGACAACGAAATGTATGCGTTTGGCCGCAACGATTTCGGGCAGCTGGGCATTCCGGATGCGCTCGACAAGCAAGTGCCGACGCCAATTCCGTTCTTCAGCCGCCAAAAAGTGCTCTCGGTCGCCTGCGGGCAGTACCACAGCGTCGTCTCGCTCGGTACGTCACCGTCGCTCCCTCCGGTTCTGATGGTATCTCTGAAATAGCAAATGGCGGCGTCTATGCCTTTGGCAAAAATGACTTTGGGCAGCTCGGCGTCGAGTCGCCGGGTGTGAAAGCGTCGCCTGTCCGGATCAGTGCGCCCTTGGACACGGACGTTGTCGTGCACGTCGCGTGCGGCTATTACCACACGATGGCGCTCACCCAAGCCGGCAAGCTCTACGCATTTGGCCGCAACGACTTTGGTCAGCTCGGGCTTGGGCACAAGCAAAACATGTACCGTCCGACGGTACATTACTACGCCAAAAATGTCGACGCTTTCGTATGGAGTGACAGGCTTACATGGTAGCTTGTCGCGACGCTGAGCGAGTTTACGATCGTCGACGTCGCGTGCGGCTGCTACCACACACTGGCGCTGCGTGACAACGGCGTCGTGTACCCGTTCGGCCGCAACAACCACGGCCAGCTTGGCACCGACAACAACGTGGATGCTGCGCTCCCGACGTACATTGAAGCGCTTCGGGACGTCCGAGTCCGCAAGGTACTCGTCTTTTGTTCCGAGTCGCCTTGCGCTATGGGCAAGTAGATTGCCGCTGGGTTTTACCACACGGTTTGTGTCACGGGGCCCATCCAGCGGGCTCTCGCGCCAGTCGTGCGCAGCTCGCTCGGGCGCGACCTCGGCTCACTCTTAAACAACCCGAGTCGCAGCGACGTGACGTTTCTCGTCGATGACCGCCCAGTGTACGCGCACCGGTGCATTCTCATGGTGCGCTGCGAGCCGCTGGACGCAATGCTCAACGGCAGCATGCGCGAGAGCACAGCAACCGAGATTGTGCTTCCCCACACCCGCGTACGTTGACATCTACATCTTGTTCCAACAGACAATATTGTATATGGACTAGCATCCGGTGTTTGTCGCGATGCTCGAGTACATTTACACGGACGCAGTCGTCGCGCTCGAGTACCCGGCGGCGCTCGACATTGGTTGAGCATGCTATCGATTGGTGCGTTTTGTGCTGATAGATTGATACATAGAGTTTGTGCTCGAGCTCATGGCGCTCGCCGACCAATTCCTTCTCGACAACCTCAAGCTGTACGGACATTGCTCGGTGCTAACGTCACATTTTGCAATAGAAAGTGCGAGTGGGCGATTCAAAAGAGCATCGAGCCGAGCAACATCACCAAACTGCTCGAGGTATCGACGACAATAGCGTTCCCAGACGTAGTGCCGTTCGTAGACGGCCTACTTCCAGCACGCGCAGTACCTCAAGAAATGCTGCATCGACTTTGTCTTGGCGAATTTTGGCCTCGTCATTGCCAACCCGGTATCCGTCTGTTCTGTGTAACCCTATCCCACGACCGCTGCGTAGCACTTTGTCGAGCTGCCGCCGGACGTCATGCAAGAGATCCTGATCGCCGCGTCCCGCCGCGGCGTCATCATCAAACCCATGTAGTCGGCAAGGTGGAGCGTACGCAACATTTTTTGTCTACAATTATACCACTTGGGTTTTCTACTTGAGCTCCGTGAGCATCGCGATCGGGTTCTCCAGATACGCCTTCCACTTGGTCGAGAAGCGCGCCATGGTCGCGCCGTCAATGACGCGGTGGTCGCCCGACCACGAGACGTTCATGACCTTGACGGGCACGACGCTGCCGTCGGCCGCAAAGCGCGGCAGCGTCTGGATTTTGCCGAGCGCGCCGATCGCGACCTGCGGCACCATGATGACGGGGCTCATGTACGTGCCGCCGATCGAGCCAATGTTGGAGAGGCTAAAGGTGCCGCCCGTAAGGTCCGCGGGCCCGAGCTTGCCGTCGGCGCCGAGCTTCTGGAGACGCGCGAGGTCCTCAGCAATGTCTAGCACCGACTTGGACTCGACGTTCTTGACGTTCGGGACGAGGAGACCCTTGGGCGTGTCCATGGCCACCGAGATGTTGTGCTGCGCGTGCATCGTGATGCTCGACTCGTCCTCCGAGACGGACGCGTTGAGCACCGGGTAGTACTTGAGCGCGAGCGACGCCGCCTTGATCATGAGCGGGAGGTACGTGACCTTGACGCCGCGCGCCGACGCGATCGGCTTGAGCGTGTTGCGGAGCTCGTCGAGCGCGTTCATCTCAATCTGTTGCGGAGAGAGCAAGAGATGAGTTATAGAATGTAGAGCGATGCGAGAGGCGTGTACCTCGTCGGCGTAGCCAAAGTGGGGCACCTTCAAGGCCGCGTTCATGGACTTGACCATCATCTTTTGAATGGCTACGGGCAAGAGATGAGACGGGAGGTGAATGGTATCACATTCGTACGCGTCACGGGCACGGTCGTGCTCTCGGTCAAAAACTCAAAGGCAGGCGTCGCCGATGCCGACGCGGGGGCCACCGACGAAGCCGACGGCGTCGCGACCGGCGCAGGAGCCGCCTTGTTCTCGGCCAAGTACTTGATGTAGTTGAGGACATCGCCCTTCAAGATGCGGTCGCCCTCAGCCGGCACGTCTTCCAAGTCAATGTTGTGCTCGCGCGCGAGACGGCGCACGGACGGCGTCGTGAGAAACTTGCCGCCGGTCGACGGGCGCGTGATCGGGAGGCGCGCGACGGGTTCGGCAGATACCGGCGTCGGGGCCGACACGATCGGCGTCGGCGTCGGCGCGGCCTTCTTGATTGGCTCGACCTTCTTGGCCGGCGCCTTGGACTTGGGCGCGCTCGAGGCATTCTGGGCTGCCGCAACTTCGTCCGAGACGTCGAGGTCGATGAGCGCGCTCCCGACCTTGGCCATCTGACCCGGCTCGTAATGGAGCTTTGTGATCGTGCCATCGAAGCGGCTCGTGATCTCGACCGTCGCCTTGTCCGACTGCACTTCGACGAGGTTCTGGAACTGCGCGATCTTGTCGCCGGGCTTGACAAACCACTGGAGCACTTCGACCTCGGCGATGCCCTCGCCAATGTCGGAGAGCTTGAACGAGATCTCAGGCATGGCCACGGCACGGGAGCTATGGAAGCCGGCGCGGGTCGACGCGAGGAGGCTGCGGCGCAAGGTCAACATCATCGAGAGGCTGCAAAAGTAGAAATGTTCAAAACTTCGTTTGCACTTCGAATCGCCCGACGCTTTTACACTTGATGTTTGTATGCCACCACGCAACGGCCAATTAACCTGCAACAGAGAGACCTTGGGGTTTGTATACACACGGCAAGTGTGCCACCTGGCGCCTGGCGCATGTGACAGATGACTCATGACCGCTCCTGCAGTGTCGTCTGGGTGCGGCACGGTACCTCCCAGGTAACGCGGCGACCGGCCAGTCAGTAGCCGTCCAGAAACCGCTCGTAGTCGTCCTTGTCGCCCGGCCTTGCCTTGTGGCCGTGCGAGGGCGAGCGCGCCGAGGAAGGAACTCGCCCTGGAAGCCGACGGGCTTATGCAGCCGGCGCCGTGCCATGTCACAGCCTTGAAGTTCAAGGAGGCCTCCCACTGTGGCCGTACGTACGAGCTGGGTACCGAATTCCGGCGGCCGTGAGATCGACTCGTACCATACATCGTACATTGTACATTGTACATTGCATAGAGTGCGAAGTGAAAGCGTACGGGCAGGACGGGACGCGGGGCGGGAGGACACTCTCAAACGGCACTATCGGGCGGATGACATGGAATCTTCGTACTTCGAAGTACGAACGCTGGAGATTTCACTTTGCATTTCGTCGTCTGTCGCACTCGACCACACACCATGCTGCCCTCGACGCGCCGCCTCAGCACGCTCGCGTCCTCGACGCTCCGCCGCCAGTTCGCCTCGACGCCGCTCGTCACGGAGCGCATGAACATGTTCACGGCGCTGAACGATGCGATGCGCGTGGCCATGGAGACCGACCCGACGGCGGTCGTCTTTGGCGAGGACGTGGCGTTTGGCGGCGTCTTCCGCTGCACGGTGGACCTGAAAGAGCAGTTTGGCGAAGACCGCGTCTTCAACTCGCCGCTCTGCGAGCAAGGTATCGCGGGCTTCGCCATCGGCTATGCGAGCATTGGCCGCACGGCGATTGCGGAAATCCAGTTTGCCGACTACATTTTTCCTGCGTTTGACCAGATTGTGAACGAAGCCGCCAAGTTCCGGTACCGCTCGGGCAACCAGTTTGACTGCGGCAAGCTCACGTTCCGTGCGCCGTACGGTGCTGTCGGCCACGGCGCGCACTACCACTCGCAGTCGCCCGAGGCGTACTTTGCGCACACGCCGGGCCTCAAGGTCGTCATTCCGCGCAACCCGACGCAGGCCAAGGGCCTCCTCCTCGCATCAATCCGCGACCCCAACCCGGTGAGCTCTCACTTCTTATTGCCGTGCTCACACCTACGCTGTAGGTTGTCTTTTTCGAGCCCAAGGCGCTCTACCGCGCGTCGGTGAGCGACGTGCCCGTCGGTGACTTTACCGTGCCCCTCGGCCAAGCCGACATTATGCGGTCGGGTACCGACATTACGATTGTCGGCTGGGGCGCGCAGATGCGCGTCCTCGAAGACGTACGTGGCGTTATGCGCTCCACAATATATCCTGAGGCTCTTGGACTAGGCGTGCGACATGGCCGAAGAGGCCGGTGTGAGCTGCGAGCTCATCGATCTGCAGACGATTACGCCGTGGGACGTCGACACGGTCGAGCAGTCGGTGCGCAAGACCGGTCGCCTCATCGTGTCCCATGAAGCCCCGGTACAGTGTGCATCTTGATCGCCGACGTCACCTCACTGTCTGGCTAGAAAACCGGTGGCTTTGCGTCCGAGATTGCGTCGACGATCCAAGAGCGCTGCTTCCTCAACTTGGAGGCGCCGGTCCAGCGCGTCTGCGGCTACGACACGCCGTTCCCGCTCGCGTACGAAAAGGTAATGCTCATCTCGACCACGTCAAGTCGGTCGGACTCACTCGTTGGCTAGCTGTACCTCCCCGATGCGCTCAAGAACTTTGAGGCAATCAAGCACGCCGTCAACTACTAGTCGCATTGTATCTAACACCGTCCCCCGTTTAGAGTCGTCTGTCTAGCGCGTAGGGGTACTGGCTTGGTCGACGTCGTGCATCGCAGCTTCGCAGTACTGGCAAAAGAGCTGGGTCTGGGCAAACTCGGCGTAAAAGTGCCGGTGGCCGCTGGCCGCTGTGGCCTTTTCAAACTCTTCTTGAAGGACATCGTACGACGACTTGGCTACACGATCCACTTGCATGAGCCATCGACGAGGCATGGTCAACGGTACATACTGGCGTGGGGCAACAGCGGAAGGGTGGTGATGGCGCCGCACAGCGTCGAGAAGAGACACTCGGTCTTGGACACGGCGAGCGAGAGCACATCGTTCTCCGCATCTGAATCCACATGTGAGAACACGAGCGAAGGAGTCGGAAATGGGGACCCGAGAGGTCGTGCCACGGGTGGGGCGGCCGCGCGGGCAGTGCGCGCATCTTGGCTTGGCAGTCGCTGAGCACCGTCTCGAGCTCGCGGCTCGTTGGAAACGGCGTCGGCGCAAACGGTGACGCAACGTCGTCAGCCTCGACGTGCACAAAGCACACGTCCGGCCACTCATCGTGTGCAAAGCCGTTGTGGACTCCAACGAGGTACGGCACGGGCGAATGTAGAAAGTCGAGCAGACTCGACGGTAGCACCGGAATGTACGTCGACTAGACACAACAATATTGTCATATACCATTACGACAAGACAAGACAGAGTCCTCATTTTCTTCCCTTGCGACAAGAAAGGCCGTACCTGCCACTGGAACGGCCGAAGGAGCACGACAAACGCGGCGCTCACGGCGGCGAGCTTGGCGGTCGAGTCGCTGACGATAGCGACTTGCTTCTCCAAGAGCAAATGCCCGAGCACGAGCACAATGTTGTCGGCCGAGAGGAGCGACAGCAGCACGGCAACAGTCCACTCGTCCGTGCGCGCCATTGGAAACTAGTCGAAAGAATCGCGCTTGATACAACCTTTAGGGGTCTACCTGGTATTTGACGTCGCAATGACCGAGCCGGACGCTGGTCCAGGACCCGGCCTCGCCGACCTTCATGCTGCGGTACCGTCGCAAGAGCTACAAAAGCGTGGCATCAACAGCCGCTGCGTGATGCCGCTGAGCGTACTTCCAAGACCGTGGACGACCCGCGACCGCGCTCCAAGCGCGCATTCGACGACGCCCGTCTTGGAGCTTTTGTCACGATGCGCTGGAAGCGGAGCTTGAGCGGACGCTTGGCCGAGTCGAGAAGACGCAACGACTCGGCAAACGCAAGGTCGCCTAGCCAAGTACACTTACCATACATTCTTTCGCAAACCGACCACATACCAATGGGAAAGCCGTTGATAGCGACGAGAAGGTCGCCGACGCGGACGCCGGCTTTGCCCATCGACGCCTCCACCGAGTCGACAATAGCCTGGACGCGAGGTCTCGCCGCCGCTGCACTGAGGGGCAAGGCGCGTTTCTTGCCAGACGCCGACCAGCTCCGGCTGCGGTAGAAGACGCGGGGCGCCACGTCCTTTGTTGGCGGCGGCGCCATCGCACGTCGGTCGTCCGTGAGCGTCACGCTGCCATCGGGCGCCTTGGTGGCAGGCGTCGCAATTGCATCCAAGAGACGCACGTCTTTCTCCGAGAGACCTGCCTCGGACGGACCCACGTCGTCCTTGCGCTTGAGCGTCAGCCCGAGCAACGGCTGGTGCACCGTCACCTACACCAGACAACCGTGCATCTGGCACTCGAAACAGCAACGGTACGTCGACAAACGTCGGCCGGTGCAGCGCCGACTGGGCCTCGCGCGCGACTTGCCGGCTGCGCATGTCGGCTTCGATGAGCGTACGCAAAAACTAGAATGCAATTTGAGAAGAGGAAACAGCGAGTCGAGTCGACGTGGTAGTGGAGCTTGTAGAACGGGTACTTGCTCGTGACGCAGTAGCTCCGCGGCGTGAGCACGACGGGCGACTCTTCAAAGAATGCGCCGTCCTTGTCCGTGAGCGGGGACGCCAAGATGCCGGCGAGCGAGTGAAATGTCGCATCGCGCGGCAGCGACCGCGGTTTGCTCGGCGCGACCCCATCGGCATCCGAGTCGGAGTTCATCGCGTCTAAATGGCCGCTGTCGAGCAAGAGCGGCGGGTCGTCGGCGTCCATGAGCACGGCGGCGCAGAGCCCGTAGAGCGCTTCGCCTTTCGAACCCGTGAGCCGGAATGTGTACGTCTGCGCGTTGAACGGCTACACGTCCATTCACATCAAGCAACGCTGGGCACTCGAAGAGCTGACCTCGAGGAGCTGGCGAAAGCAGCTCGCAGCGTCGCTCGTCCACTGCGAGATGAGCGACCCACGGAGGCTCTCGGCGTCGGCGACCGAGCACGAAAACGCCGGTGCGCCGACGGGGAAGCAAAACCCGCTGACTGCTTGGTCATTCAAGGGATAGACCGCCTAGCGCCAAATCTGGTTGTCTGCTGCTACCGTGAGAATACTACCGCAGGCGGGTACTGGAAGAGAATGGCTGGCTTCCAAAAGCCGACAGGCGACTCGCCCTCGAGCACGGGCTCGATGGCCGACGACGACGCTGGGATCCCAGCGATGAAGAAATGCTCGAAAATCCGATCGCGCTTGCCGTGGAAGCACGTGATCGACTTGGCGAGCGTCTGCAGCCGCTTCGAGCTCGACCGGTATCCTGCGTGGAACGTGCGTGCGTAGAGGAGGTTGAGCATCATGGCCTGGCCTTCCTCCTTTGCATCGTGCCGAGGCGAGAGTGAGAAGGGAGCGTGGCCAATGTCCATCGTGCTCGACCGCACCGAGCGCGTGGGCACGGTCGCCGGCGGCTGGTCCAGCAGCAGGTGCAGCGGTGGCGGCGACGTATGCCGGCCTCGGCTCGACGGACCTTGCTCGTCGTCGGTCGAGTCTTCGTCGTCGCCATCCAGGTCAAAGGATGGCAGCGTCGGGCTCAGGATCGCCGACGTCTCGTTCGGGTCGCTGACGCATCGATACATGAGCCTTCCGCCTCGTCGAGACGTCGAGGCACCTGAGGATGCTGGCGAAGCGTCGCACCAGCGCTTCGTTCTGCGACGTCTTGTTCTGCTCCTGCTGCAGCACAACGACCAGCGTCTTGGTCATTTCCCGCCGGCGCTCACGCTCGGCAATGTACTTCTTCTTCCACGCCGCCGCCTCCCGCAGCGCCTGCGCCTTGGCCCGCTACCCATACGCGCCGATCCACCGCGGCCACAAGATCGGTCAGGAAGGGTCTACCTCAGCCTCCTCGCACCGCGTCTGCCACATGCCCGCCGTCGCCATGAACAATGACAACGCCGTCTCTGAGATCCCAACGTGTTTGCGACGACGCTGGGTGGCAAGCGCTCAGTTGCGTTTTAAATAATAAAGAGCGATATCAAACGCCGATACAAAGGCTTTGTATTCGACGACAGCCCGCTGGTGAAGGCCAGTGGCTCCAAGATACCAGCGCGAAAAGCCTTGGATCTTCTGTCTTCTTTTCGATTGCTGGCTGGCGCTGCCACGTGGCACCTCGACGACCCAACGGCAATGTCAACCGGCTGCGTTCGTTGCCGGGATACGGAAGGCACTCGCTGGAGCTAGTACAATTAGTGTACTCTGTGCTCTCCACAACTACCGGTACTACTACACAGTAGTATTTGTACAGACTTGCACAGAAGTTGGCGACGACACCAACTGGGACGAGACAAGTCGATGTCCAAAAAGCTTGCCTGAAAAAATCGGGTCGGCTGACAGGGCGTGCGGTGGCCGCACCGCAGGTGCGACCCCGTACACCGCGAGGCCGTCACTGCTTTCATCGACACCTTGTGAAGGACTCGTGGGACCGAGCGCTGGTGGGGCGGCACCGGTGCAGCGCACGCGGTGGCAGGGCGACGCACCACCGCTCTCGGTAGCCAATCAGCTGTCGCCACCCGCTTGGCCGTTCTTTAAAATGGTGGTCGTTTAACTTGCGGTTTGTATGCCAACGGCGGTCTTTCGTTGACTTGCGGTTAGTATACCCGATCGCGGCGAAAAAAGAACTTGCGGTTTGTATCGGGCCAAAAATCGTCGGCTCCACCGCCATAAACCCACGACCGCACCGGACGTCGGTTGCCGCTCGTCCACCGTGCGAACCCGCGTGCGATGCCCGTCATGAACTTTGGCGCCCAAGACATCGAGAACCACATGAGCGGCCTCGGCCGCCTGGCCGCGCTCTGCGAGATGGGGTACCGTCGTCGTCGCCGAGCTGCATGCATGGCCGCTCACGCCGCAGCTGCATAGGTCCGACTCGAGCGGCGACGAGAGCGAAGGCGTGCGCCGCCCGCCCAGCGGCGACCGCACACAAGAGCTCACAGACTACGTGCTCACGACGATGCGCCAGCTCGCGCGCATTAGCGCCGGCCTCTCGGCGCTCGTGCCGGGCTCCCAGCAGCAGACCGCGGCCGCCGGGCTCATGCACACGGCCAGCGCGTCGCCCGAGTCGACCGGTCGGCTCTGGAACACGCTGCATAAATTAAACGCGACGGCCGACACCATCGTCGACGCGGTCCAAGCCGGCGACATCACGCTGCAGGCGCTCGATCTGACGTTATTGCCGCCGGACCCGTCCATGGCGCTCGAGACGATCAACGTCAAGCTCCTCTCGGCGCAAAAGAAAATCTACCAGCGCACCGCGAGCGACCACCTCCTGCGCACGACGCACAGCGTCCTCGACGACGCGTGGCAAAAGGGCGAAATGGTCGCGCTCGAGGCGGCGCGCCGGTCGCTCAGCGCATGGCGCACGTCGGCCGCCGACCTCAAAACCAAAGTCGCATCGGCGCTCGCGAGCCCCGACACGAGCCCTCTCGAGGTCCTCCAGAACGTCCAGGACTTTCTCAGCTCGCTCACCGTGTGCAAGCTCAACGCTGAGGCGCCCACCGAGGCCGACATCCAGTTCAAGGCGACGACGCTCGAAGAGCACGTCGGCCGACTGCAGGCCAGCATCGTTGCGTCCATGTCATCCTCCACCGCTGGTATTCACTTGCTCTCAGAGTCGTCATACGATCGATCAACCTTGGCGTAGGGCCGCGCGCCAAGCACACTGAGGGCCGGAAGCGCCCGCTTTCCAAGCACCTTGTCGAGCCCATCGCCGTCGAGAAGCGCCGGCGCCCGTCGACGTCACCCTATGCGCTGCCCAACCGCAAGCCGGCGGCCGAGACGCCGTCGCATCTCCAGGGTGTACGCACGTACGTGCCAACGAAAACGTAGTCGACGCGACCTTATATCGTCGTCTCACGCCTCTATCTCTAGCGCCGATGGAGACGAGTACGTCAAGGAGGCAACTGACGACGGCAGCGCCGTCGACGCCGCACCGGTCGGGGCCGCGACGCCGATCGGGTGCGAGATCTGTCATGAGAACAACGCCCACGAGCAAATGCTCTTGTGCGACAACAACTGCGGCCACGGTACCTTCTTCCTGCCCTATGTCCTCTGACGTCGCGTCGTCGATGTTGGTAGAGTACCATCTCTTTTGTCTCAACCCGCCGCTCGAGGATATCCCGGAAGGCGACTGGTTTTGCCCGAGCTGCGAGCAAAATTTGTGCTTGGCCCAGAAATGCAAGCGCGTCTGCGTGCTCTCGCGCAAGTACTGCAGCCGCCACCTCTGCAAGGACGGCTCGTGCGGCTTCCGCGCCAAGAAGGCGGGCTACTGCGGCAAGCACGCCAAATTGCTTCTGCGCTACGAGTCGGACGACGACCTCGACTCGGACATGGGCCGATAGATGAGCTTTGTGTGCGTGTATATATGAAAAAGCTGACGAGCAAACGAGGTGGACGTGCTATCCCGTGGTGCAATGGAATAAAATAGGATGAGAAAGAGGGTCACTTGGCGAGCGCCAAGGTGCGCTTCTGGGACGTATCGTGGCGACGGCAATACCCGCGCCCGCGCAGACGAAAGTCGCACCCGTGGAAGCGACAGCTGTGCACGATGCAGTACCGACGCGAGCTCTTGCGCTTGCAGTGGAGCGCGGCGCAGACCTCGATCGTGGGCGACCCCGAGCACGACGGACATGGCCATGGCTTCTTGGGCGTGTGCTCGAGACCGACGCAGAAGCGGTGGACCACTGAATGGACGACGCATGATGGTTGGGAAGCTGAAAGATCAAGTACCTTTGCCACAGGTGGCATTGCAACACGAAAGGAGTGGCGCGTCGTGCTGCTCGAGACCGCACAGATAGCAGCGTGATGGGTCGAACGGGTCGCTGAACTCGTCGTCTGCGTCCTCGTGCTTGACATCGTCGTCGCTTGGCTCGTCTTCCGGCTCCAACTTGCGTTTTTTCGATAATGCGGCGAACGACCGCGCAACCCGTGGAGGGGTGCGCACGAGGGGACTCGCAATCTGCGCCGATGCGAGGCGTAGCGCCGTAAAGTGGTCGTGTTGCTGCGCGACAGTGTTTGGGCGCAGCGATCGGGATGCCCCCTCGGTCCGCGGTGGCGTTACCGGTGGGAAGCTACAGATCTGGATGGACGCCGCAAAGTCGAGGCAGCGCTGCAGAATGCGGTCGTCAGTAAAGATGAATCCATTCGTCTCGACGAGCTCCTCGAGTTTGTCCTTGATCTCGCCGGCCACGACCTTCCAATGGCGCACGCGGTTCGCCAGCGCTTCTTGTGCCGAGGCTGGGGCAGGCTTGTGGCCGAGCTCGACTTTGAGGCCGTCGCCAGCACGGGTCGCCGGTGTCGTAGGTCGCTCATCGTCTGTGCTCGGGCTAGCCTCGAAGCGTCGCCCGGCGCGGCGCAGGCCCTTCTTCCCAAGGCTGCGCGCCTTGAGCGGCCGAGCGTCCGAGTCGTACTCGACGTCGACGACCGCGTCCGGGCTGCTCGTGTAGCTCTCGTCGTAGGCGCGGCCGATGGCCATGATGCTCTCGAGGACGTCGTACTCGGTGCCCGGCGACCCTACGTGGCGCAGCCGCGTCGCCAGCGGCGCCTCCTGGCTCGAGACCTCTGCGAGCTGCTCCAGCGCTGTCATCGGTCGGTCGCAAATTCCACACTGAAGATCGCGCGGTGAAATTAAGCTTGGGCTTAGTATACTTTCCGTATCCGGACGCGGGCGCCGGATACCGCAAAACGGTTTCAACTCTTTCGCACACTATTTAACAGTGTCATCATGTCACATCTCGCCAGCCGTGTTGCGAGCGTCGCTGGGTGGAGCGACGAGGTGTCGAGCACACCTACCCCATAAAGAGTACGTAGCATTTTACTATCGTATTTCTAGTGCTGCACCATGGCTCGACTGTTCGGAGCCTCCGCCAAGTCGTGTGGCGCCAAAGGAGGCGTTGAATTGAATTCTCACACTATTTCAAGATGGAGAATTTCCAGGCGCCAGAATCTGCGAAACGTCGCGGCCAGCATGAAGCAGCCGGGGCAGCGCGGTGATGACAACCAAGCCGACGAGATGATCGAGACGAGCAGTCGAAGCCGGGTAGAGGTCAGCAGTCGAAGCCGGGTAGAGATCAGCAGTCGAAGCCGGGTAGAGACCTGCGACCACCTGGAGGCCAGCGCGCATGGCCACCACGAGGTCGAGATCGAGCTCGCGACCATGTCCTCGACCTGCGGTCCGGCGTACACGCAGCTCCGAACGCCTCGACCAAGCACGGACGCGTCGATGCTTCCCGAAGACGACGAAGCGTCGCGATCTGCTGGCAGCAAGGTATGTGGTGGGCAGAGAGCCTTCCTCATGCTCTTGCTGACTCTGTAGATGGGCGCAGCGCGGCCTCGTACGCACCTCCTACCTGCTTGTCATCCAATGGCTTCGTCATGCGTACATGCATAGAGGCTTCCCATCAGCTGCGCATCGACTGCTCTTCGACGCAGTACGAGACCACTCCGGCGCCCGATGCTAATGGCTTGACGACGGACCGCGTGTACCGCGAGCGCTCGCAGCGGGGCATGACGCTGGTGTACGCGCCGACGATCCGCGAGCAGCTGCAAGCCCACATGACGAGGTAGCACTGCCTTCGTCTCCAGCTTGTAAGAATGTTATGTTGCGTGTAGCCGTGTTGGTGTCTACCTCGAGCTCATCAACACGTCGTTCAGCGTCCTCTGCTGCCTCTTCTACCTCTTCCAGGTACGACATCTCGAGCATCACTGTCATCTCTCATGTACTCCCAGCTCTACGCACCAACAATGTACGACGCGCTGCAGATCCAAGTCGTCGAGATCACACTCACGTGTTACTTTGCGTTGCATTATGTATGTTTGCCTTTGGCTCATTTGCCTGTGGTATTCACGACATGCGTAGCTCGTACACTTCTACACGACCGAGGACGTGTGGCAGTTCGTCTTGTCGATGAACGGCGTCATTGACGTCATCACGATCGTACCGGCGTTTATCATGGTACTCTAGTTTCCAGTCTCTAGAACTCTAATTTTTGCTAGTTTTTGAGCACAACCCAAAACTCGAAAGCGCTCACAATCTTCCGCGTCTTCCGCGTCTTTCGGGCGCTGCGCGTGCTTCGGCTCTACCGTCTCATTCGCAGCCGCAAGCACGGATACAACTACGAGGTCGAGTCGACGACATGTGCTGTCGCATCTCATGTTCGAGGTGCAGTGGGGTGTCTTTACGTTCTCGATCTGCGCCATCATCTTTGTCGCGGCCGGCATCTTCCAGGCGCTCGAAGACTACCCCGAGCGCACTCGGAACATCGAGTTCCACGACGCCCTGTACTTTATCCTTGTCACGTTGGCCACGATTGGTGCGTATACATGTGTACTATCTCTCGTCAACCAAGCAACGGGGTAGGGTACGGGGACATTGTCGCGACGACGACCTTGAGTGAGGTCTTTGTGATGGGGCTCATCGTGGCGGTCGTGACAGTCGTCCCGGGCCAGCTCACGCGCCTCAACGCACTTCACAAGCCGCGCTACGCCCACGACGACGCGTACCGAGGCCGTCCAAAGAAGAGCCACGTCGTAGTCTCGGGGCACATTGCCCACGAAGCCTTTGCGGACTTTCTCACCGAGTTTTACCACCCGAGTCGCGGCGTCGTGGACTTTGACGTGGTTGTGCTTGGGCGTGACGCGCCCTCGGACGTCATGACGCGCCTCCTTGGCAACGTCGCGTACGCCGCCAAGACGACGTACCTCAAAGGCTCGTTGATGCTCGAGAAGGACCGGTCTCGTGTTCACCTGGAGAACGCGGAGGCGGTGTTTGTGCTCGCGAACCGCCAGTCGGCCGACCACGCGGCCGAAGACGCCTCGACGCTGCTCCAGGCGCTCAGCGTGCGCAACTACGCCGACAGCACCGGCCGGCGCGTGCGCACGTATCTGCAAATGATTGCTGACGCGCACCACGACCTCTCGCACATCATTGGCGCCACGCAGACGCTGCATACGAACCGCATGAAGGACGACATTGTGGCGCGTGGCACCGTGTGCCCCGGGGCCTGCGCGCTCATTCTCAACCTCATCCAGTCGATCGACGAGAAAAAGTACCAAAAGCACATTCTCGGGCCCGCGCCGTGGATCCAAGAGGTACATGGTTGATATATTGATACTGTGGTTGATACGATTGTCTGTAGTACATTGGCGGCATGAGCCGGCAAATTTACGCCATTGTCTTTTCCGAAGCGTTTGACGGCCACCTCTTTCAAGACGTAGCGCGGCGCGTCTACCACGGGTACGACGCTCGCAAATGTGAATCCCAGCATATTCGCATCGGTAGGTTTGAGAGCATTTTGCTGGCGGTGTACCGCCGCGACAAAGACGAAGGCCATCCCCGCGTGTGTTTGGGTCCGTTTCACAAGCCGATTCTTGAAGGGTGCGCTCGTGTCGTCGAGGTTTAGTATGTACTGGGATGTACTACTGTAGGGACATTGGCTTTGTCGTCGCGTCGTCCTCGTACGTCGTGCACCAGATCCTCGCCGACTATAGTATGCTGGTGCACAACGAAGCCGAAGACGCTTCGTCCCGATCGCGTTCGACGTCGTTCCGGCATCACCCGCTGATTTCAACCAATAACCTACTCCACCGGCAGTCGCCGCTGCACCAGCGCCTCAGCCAGTCGATTCGGTCGCCAACCGACCAAGGGAGCTTTGGCTTTGAGTCGGTCATGTCGCTGGACGAAGCCATTCGCCACGCGACGAAGAAGGCGACTAAGTCACTCACGCAACACGTCGTGCTCTGCGGGTCCCTTCGTCATATCGTGCCCGTCATCCATCGTCTTCGGCGTATGTACTATCAGCTTGACGGTCAGTACCCGTCGCTCGTGCTGCTTTGTGACACGGCGCCGACACCTCATGACTTTCCACCCGACTATGCGCTGCCAAGTCACGTGCATTTTGTCATTGGGAGCTCGTTGCGGTGCGCCGATCTCGTCCGCGTCGGCGCGCCCAACGCCAAAGCCGTCCTTCTCTACCCGTACGACTCGCAACAGCACTTTCGAAACGAGAGCAGCACCGACGAGAGTAGCGACACCACCACGTGTCTCCTCGACTACGGCGTCGTGACGTCGCTTCTGTGCTTGGAAACAGCCAGCGACCTCGCGCATGTCGCGCTCAACGCCGAGTCAGCGGCGGCCCAAGACGACTTGGTGTTTTACGCCTCAAACCGCGTGCCGCTCTCGGCGGTGCAAGATCACCTGGTATGCCACTACCCAAATTTGAACCCAGCGCTCTTCCGCGGTACGTCGTCGATCCAGAGCATGAGCGCGCGGTTACGGCAACACTCGGCGGCCGAGACGCCCGAGTCCCACGAAGTGCCGTGCGTCGCGGTCCTCACGCGCGGCAGCAACATCAAGTTTTGCCGCCCGCGCGACGTCCACGTGTGTGCGGACGACCTTCCGTACCTGGCGCCGGCGTACGCTGCCGGGCGCGTCTTTGTCGACAGCCGTCTCGACTTGCTCTTGTGCCAAGCGTTCTACAACCCGTACATCACCGAAGTCATCCACGCGCTTGCGGGCTCCGAGTCGGACGCGCCGATTTTGCGCTTGGTGGAGCTGCCATCGGCGCTTGTCGGGCTCACGTTTGGGGACTTGGTGCTGCGTATGCTCTCGAGCGACGCGATCGTCCTCGGGCTCTACCGGTGTCCGCACAAGCGCCTTGGCAATTTGCTACCGTACGTGTACACGTCGCCGCCCCGCGAGACCCGCCTACACTCGAAAGACAAGGTGTTTCTTCTTGCGCGCGAGGCCACCGTCCCCTAACCCTCATTTCACTGATTAAGGTATTGGCGATAGCCACTATATTGCCGTGCTATATTGTCGCGAGAATATGGACAACTACTTCTTCTTGGTCTTGGAAGGCGCCGCGGGCTTGGGTGGTGGCGCGGCCTTGGCGGCGGGTTTTGCGGCCGGCTTTTTAGCCCCACCCCCCGAGCGCTATACGCACCAATCATTGGTCATTATGATGCAACGACTTGATACATTGATACCTCGGACTTTTCCTTGCAGTAAGGAATGTGGCGCTCGGCTGCCTTATCGTTGAAGCGGCGCGAGCAGTACGAACACTGAATCAAACTCGAGTCGACCTCGGCGGGTTTTGGCGGCGGCAGTGCTCTACGCGTGTAGTGGGTTAGAAGGCTGGCGGTTGATATGTTGATATGTTGGTACCGGCCCTCCTTCTTCGCTTGCTCGTACTCGCGACTGCCCTTAATCGCATCTCGGAACGCATTGCTCTTCTTCTTCCAGTCGTCCTTCTTGGCCTTGATGGCTTGCTCCTCCTTGGAGAGCGCTTTGGCGTTGGGCGCGGTCACGGCCTTGAGCGACATGCCCTTCTCTTGCAAAAGCTTCTCGACTTCTGTGCCTTTGAGACGCGCCGCCTATGGACAATATTGTCCATTTTCCATGTTTTCATGCAATTCTCG
Source organism: Saprolegnia diclina VS20 (assembly GCF_000281045.1). Taxonomy (NCBI): domain Eukaryota; phylum Oomycota; class Saprolegniomycetes; order Saprolegniales; family Saprolegniaceae; genus Saprolegnia; species Saprolegnia diclina. The sequence goes on from NW_008246071.1 coordinate 834,066, forward strand.
TTTACCGCCATGTTGAAGACTTTTTTGGGGCCCGAAAACACTTTTTTGCAAATTTTCTACCATTTTCAGACTAAGTTGCTTGCAATGCGATGCATTATGTACCTGGTGCTTGGCAAACGCGGTCGCATTGAACCGGCGCTGGCAGTCGGGACACGTGTGGTTGGCGCCGTCGTCCTGCACTTCGCTCTCCTAAACAAATCGACGTTGAGTGCATTCATCCAGCGCTCTACATCGCGTACGCCGTCAGGGACACCGGAAAAGACGTTGGACGATGCAGCCATGGGTGGATCTTCCTGCACGACGCGGGCTGGCGGCGCTCGCACGGGCAGCGGCTTGGTCGGCGGGTCCCGGGCCGAGTGCATGACCTGGCGAGGTTTGTCTTCGTCGACAAACATCGAGGCTGCATGCGTCGGGGCACTGCGGCTCTTTCGACGCGACATTTTCGACTAGATACATCTTAGTGGCTATGAAATAAGATGTGAGGTACCTTGAGCAAGATGAGCGAGCTCTGGTCCACGGTCTATTCATGGGGCGCGTGATGTTACGAGGCCGGCAGCGACGATGAGAAGTACGGTGTCGGCTGCGGGCGCCGGCTTCATTTGCCGCTGGCGCGCCAATGGCGCTGGTGTTGCGCTTGGGTCGCACTGGCGGCACGTGCACGACGAGTTGCGAAGACACTCGGCGGGAGGCGCGGCCGCCGCCTTGGGCTTGGATTCGCGTGGTATCGCTTTGCCTGTGCGAGATTTGAGCTCGTGCGAGAGCGCGTCGTGCTCTGCACCAAGACGACAATAAGAAAATGCAGTCGGACCGATCACGTACGAGGTTCTTCGGGCTCGGGCAGCGGCGCGGCCTTGGATTTCGACGTGGGCCGAGAGTAGTTCCCGGCGAGCGAGTCGAGCGAGTCGGACGAGTCGTTGGCGTGGACGCGCTGGTTGTTTGGCTTGCGCAGCGTGCTGGCTTGGCGCTTGGGCGGCGATGGCGGCGGGCTCGCGTCACGCTGCGCAGTGGCCTGAAACTTGGACTTGATCGGCGGCGACGGCGGCGGCTGCGTCGCATTAAACTTGGATCGGATTGGTGGCGACCCGGGTGGCGCCGACGTCGACTGCTCTTCGTGGTTGTTGTCGGCTTCGCGGCGCGGATTGACTCTACGCGAGCGCTCAGACATGGCAGACGAAGCGACGTCATGCATCTTACTTGGGCGCAAAGGTGCAGGCCTCGTTGACGACGCCACGCTGGCGCGCATCGCGGAGCTCCTTGGCGCGCTCCTTGGCTGCGAGCTGCTTCTTAGCGTGGTCCGTTGGGTCGTACCGGATCTTGGACTCGCCGCGCTGCATGTTCTGCCCGTCCGCCGAACAACTACTGTCGTTTCGAGGATATTTCTGGTCGATTCAACCGACCACAACCGGCCTTTCTAACCGTCTGGCCAACCGGCTGTTGCGTCGGTTATTGCACGCGAGCGTGCCACGTCAGTGCAATGTGCCACCTCGATCGGTATCATCCTGGTTGCGAGCACTAGATCCATACATTGACCCATGATCCCTCCTTCTTTCGAGTGAGGAATGCCACAACGTCCATTGTATCGATATGAGTAGTAGGAGGTGTGCGATGTCAAGTTGGTTGTTGGGCCAATAAGTCATCAACAATACATAGAGTAAAAGTGTTGTGTTGTCATTAGATTTAGATAATTACATGTAGTGGAGAGACTATTAAATGTTAAGCCGCTGCATGTTGATGTCAGTGAAGGCACATGGAGACACCGCCAGCGCACGCATCGTCGGTGCCATGCCGCGTGCAAATGCGACCAGCGGCATCGCCATGTTGAAGATTTGCCGACCAGTGCGAGGGCCGACGATCTCGAGCGCCCGAATAGAGCTGCGCTCAAAAATGGCTTCGGACAAGCCAGCAGCGAGCGCCGTCTCGACGTCAAAATCGCGCAGCGTCACGCGGACGAGAGCGGGGTGCACCTTGATGAAGAAGAAGTGCACCAGCGCCCGGAGCACCGGGTCGGAAGCTGCCAAGCGCGACGAGGGGGCTCGGGCAAAGAAGTGCCCGCCTGAAGCGTCCGCGCGTGTCGTATGATGACGGAGGACGACAATGCCATCATGTATGTTGGCTCAAAGGTGGCGCGTGTAGGCCCTTTGGGAAGGCGTTTGCCCGGACAGGCAGTGCCTTCGTGTTGCGTGTGCCAAGGCCGTCGATAGTCGTATGGTGCAGAACGAAGCAAAAGCGAATGTGGCGCCGAGTGGCAGTCCAAGCCAAGGTCAATTCGATTTCTACCAGTACTGCAGCTCGCCAGCCCCCACTCACCGAGCGTCCGGACACCCTGACGATCGCGGATTGGCCGTTTCTAACGCGTCATTTTGTATGTTGCTCCATCTCGCCATCGAAAGAAGCTAGCGTCACGAGCTATATGTGCGACGAGCGCAGCCGTTTTGTCGCCGGACGTCCTCGCAGGTGGTGTGACCGCACCACATTTACCATTCGCTCACTCCGCCACCGTGGACCACAGAAGCCACCACCCAATCACGGTATTCCAGCCACATTCTCAACCAGTCGGTCTATGGACTAGATACATGACATAGTGTGCGTTAAAACTACTAGCAACCCACGACTCTTACGCCATCAAGGGCGACGCCAGCGGACCGCTCTTGCCACCCGAGCGCGCGACAACGCACGACATGACGAGCAGGACGAGCGCCGCGATCGCAAAGATGAGCGCGCCGATCGCAATCTTGTTGGCAAACGACTTGAAGAGGTCGAGGACCGCCGGGCGGCACTTGGGGTACACGACGTCAGTGGCCTTGTCGTACTTGTTGGTCTGAATATAAGAGAGGCACCACGACGCCGACGACGTTGTGAGCGGGCAGTTGTCCTGGCCCCACTTGTAGAGGTCCGAGAAATCAATGTGCGTCGACGTCTGGCACGCCGCGCAGACCGTCTGGAGCTTCTTCATGTCGAGGCCGACGAGCGTGCTCGACGCCGTCGCATTGATGTTCTCGCACGCGCCCTTGAGGCCGATCTGGTCGTTGGCGTTGAGGTTGAAGGCTGAGACAATGGACGAGAGCACCGGCGACGACGAGAGCGAGAACATGCTAATGGCGTCGCCGAGGCTGCCAGCCACGCAGTAGTGGTCGACCATGACGCTGCAGTAGGCCGAATCAAAAGCCTCGGCGACCGAGACCTCGGCGTCCTCGGCCGGGAACGTCGCGTCGTCCCACTTGTTGGCGGTCGACGCACCGGCAAAGCCCGTGATCGTGATGAGGACAAAGAGGGCGAGCGCGACAAACACGAAGAACGCGTAGGTGTAGAGGAGGCACTTCTGGCGCTTGATGGCGCCGA
>NW_008246071.1:839267-840653 GCF_000281045.1 Saprolegnia diclina VS20
CCAAGAGACACGCGAATGCGGTACTGTGTCCAGCTGTGCGACGAAGCTGCACTGAGCCTATCATTGTTTGTGTTTGCTTGTTGATTCTCGGGAGAAATTTTGAGTTTACTAACGCAAAGCTACTCCATAGTAGAGATTCCCACCAGGTGCAAGAAGCTGGCTTGAAACCATTCAAGTCGCTCGATCACGCTGTACACGATGCCGACCTCCAAGAGCTTAGCCCGTGAACGGTGTTGCGCACTACGTTTCTGTAGACACACCTAGACTCACAATATTCGGTGCGTGTGCCACAACGTCAAACAGATGTTATCTGCTTGCGTTGTGCGCGTACGAGAGCACGTCATGTGGTAGCTAAAACCACCGCCGCATTGTGCTCCTGGCAGTATCCTGGCTTCGCTGCAGCAACGAAGTCCGCCTGGCCTAGGAGCAAAGCAAGGCAGCCGATGCGCACAAACATGCACCGTCATGACGTTCTTCAAGAAGCCATCCACCCACGTCGACGGCCCTTGCACCCACTCGACAGGTTGCTGCTCGTTGCCTCGAATCTACACATCGAGGGCGCCAGTCGAGATGGACATGGACAGAAAACCAGCGGTTGCAAGTCCCCTTTCCGTGCCCCGCCACCGACCCAGCCGACACATGACGCACGCTGCGACTTGAGGCCGCGTTGCCGGCTCTGCCGCGCCTTGTCGCGGCCATTTCGCGAGACACGACGCCACGGAATACGATCGAAGCTTGCGATGATGACGGATCTTGATTGTGTGACTGAGTGGCTGAGCAACTGGAAATCCGCAGCTTTGTGACCACGTGTGTTCAGATACTACACGCAAGACAGTCGTCGTCCACACAACGTCGTCCACAACCCCTGCAAGTCGACGCACCTTACATCGTCCACCGTCGCTCAGTTTTCAATTGGCTTTGAGTCGACGACCACCAGCCAAAATGTGCACCGACATTTCCAAGGTCACGCTCATCGTGCTCAACTTTGCGTTCCTTGTCGCCGGTGCGCTCCTCATCTATGTCGGCGCAGCCACGTCGTCGAGCTGGTCGACCATCTACGAGTCGGCGTCCAACGGCTCGACGTCGGCGACCTTCAGCCTCCTCATCGCGTTCGGTGTGCTCGTCGTGCTCATCGCGTTCATGGGTCTCATCGGCGCCATCAAGCGCCAGAAGTGCCTCCTCTACACCTACGCGTTCTTCGTGTTTGTCGCGCTCGCCCTCTTTGTCCTCATCACGATCACGGGCTTTGCCGGTGCGTCGACCGCCAACAAGTGGGACGACGCGACGTTCCCGGCCGAGGACGCCGAGGTCTCGGTCGCCGAGGCTTTTGATTCGGCCTACTGCAGCGTCATGGTCGACCACTACTGCGTGGCTGGCAGCCTCGGG
>NW_008246071.1:865171-896227 GCF_000281045.1 Saprolegnia diclina VS20
GAGCACGGCGTTGATGAGCGAGAGAAGCGCATTCCGGCTTTGCCGAAGGAGGTTGAACAAATGGTTGCCGGCAGCATCGCCAATGTGCGACTTGGCAACCGCGACACCGAGCGGCAGCGCAAACATGATGATGCTCAAGAGCGACCCGTTGGCGAGCGAGCTAAAGATGTTGTCCGACACCATCAAGTTGATGATCGCAATCACTTGGTCGGTGAGCGAAAGCTGCTGGAACTTGCCTTGGATGTTGAGCACGTTGTTGATGTCGTTGATCTGGTACAAGGCGCTGGCGGCCGTCGTGTTGGGCTCAAAGCACGCGACCGACCCGTTCTCGGCCGCGCCGAGGAAGAGCCCGTTGGCACATTTGAGCCCGATGATTGCGACGCCGCTCGTTGCATTGGCGGCGACAACAACCGAGCTCGGCGGGCTGTACATGGCACGGAAAGCCAGTGCCACAATCATACCTTGAACCGCCGCGAGCGACGACGTGAGGAAGAAGACGACGACGGTCCGGAGCGTCAAGACCGACGTCCGGTTGAGCATGATAACTTCGGCGATCGAGACTGTCATCGAGCAAAAGACAAGCGGCACGACAAGGCACCGCAGTGCGCGCACAAAGAGGTTACCGGGCAGCGCGATCCACTGCTGGACGTCGTCGCCGACCTCGAGCTTGGCCAGCAAGAGCCCGAGACCAATGCCGACGGCAGCGCCAATGACGACCGCGATCGAGTTGACAAAGACAGAGCTCGAGCGCGAGTCAAAGTTGCCAGCCGCGAGGTGCTTGGGGTCATGCTCCTCGAGGATCGGGTCGTCGTAGACTAGCGGCGGTGTGCCGACGCCCTCTGGCTGATTCCGCACTGAAAAGTTGGTGCGCAGACCAAGCGGCTCGGCGGGCGGCGGCACGCGGCGCTCGCCGCTGCGACCCGTGCTCGATGATGAGATGGACCCGGGCGTCGTATGCAGTCGGTGATGCCCGGTGGGCGCCGGCGACGGCTCGGTGTTGCTGTCGCCGTTGTTGTAGTATAGGTAGATACCTTTCCCTTGCATACTACTACTCGACACTAAGGAAATGTGAAAGTGGCGATGTGTTGTCACGCGCGCAAAACGTCTGAGAATTACGACGGTGCAGCATTACCGGTAGCCAGCGCCGCCTGAGAATTCGTGCCGCACAGAATTGAACTTTGCCGTCCTGTCGCTTCAGAGTCCTCAAAACACCATCGCGAGCGAGGCTCGATCCCATGGCCTCGTGCTTGTATAGCACTTGATCTCTTTACCTTCTCACAGGGTCAGACGACGACGGTCTTGACCGACACCCAGGTTGCCGCATCGTTGAATCAGATGTTGTTCTTTGCGGCTGTCCGAGTATCTGGCCGCGTGCATTCTTTTGATCTCGCCGCAAGGGATTCGGCAGTCGAAGCTCTCAAGTCGACACCACCACCTCTATGCTGAGAAGAGCAGAAGCCGAACGCAAGGTCCTTGCGGCGAGAGCGCGCTGTCGGACGAAGCGCTGGTCCCTGCAGACGACGTACCCAATCGTACCCATCAGTGCGAGGTTACGAGTCGCTTTCTTGGCGGCGCGTCCACCAAGTCGAAAAAACGAACGCGGGCCTTTCTATTTCGAGCCTTTACGCCGGATTGGCCCGTGTCTATGAAGCGAACGCACTCGCGTTGAAACTCGTGTCACGGGACTGCGCACCAATTCTATAGTACAGTGCATAGAAACTAGATCGGAAGAAGCTTAGGAGGCGGCTTTCTCTGCCACAGCGAGCGAGCGGTCACCAGATTGCAGCGGAGCAGGGATGATAACTCGATCTGCGCAGGCCATACTTTGTACCGGGTCTGTGAGTCCCACACTGTGCGCCCACGGATTCGTCCAGCGCTTTGCGATGGGGCGGGACACGGCGCAGCCAGGACCGCACTGGAAGCCACAACGTACCGAGTGCAAACGGCCGAATTAAACGGCCGATCCTCACGTCTTTCAAGGACATTCAACAAGTAGCGTCGCGACACAGCCCCACCACACACAAGTAACCCGGTTCATGCAATATTCGTGGCCACCACGACGCGATGGGCGAGAAGAGGATCAGACGTTGATGCAAGCAACAGTGGCAGTGGACCTTTGCGCGTGGAGCTGGAGTGGTGCGTTGACCAAAGCGACAAAAGATTCGACGGCTGGCAGTTTGATTGGTTGATTCAAGCCACGTGATCCATCTGATTGGCCTAGGAAAAAGCAAAACATTTCAGCCAATCACATGGCAAATTCATTCGCAAATTGGGACGACGGTGAACAACCAAACGAAGCTCTCGTGAGAGAAATTGATGTGAGAGTAGCCACACCACGGGCGCCATCCCGGCGGGAATGATATTACTTCGTCTGGGTGTACTCAAATTACATGGGCATCTCTGCATTACCGAGATGGTTTATAAAATAAGTACTAGAAGAGCGTCATATTGCCGCTCTCTACTCGTGATGGGCCCACGCGTCGTTGTATTTTTCAGCGAGAATGCGCGTGACGACCATATTGCCGTTGAGATTGCACATGGTGCAAATGCGATCCAAGATGAAGTCGACAGCCACAATGTACACGAACGAGTGGGGAATCACCATAGTCGGGAACACAGTCTTCCACACCGTCATGAGCATCACGAGCGCCGCATTCGGGACCGGTGCCGTGCCCATAGACGCCAGCAACGACACAAAGAAGAGGACGACCATCTGCGGCACGCCGAGGAGGTCGTTCATACCGGACGTGTTGACAAGAAACACCATCATGACTGGAAAGTACAGCCCCGGCGCGTTGAGGTTCACGGGCGTGCCCAAGCACAAGATCATTTGCGCCAGCGAGCGCGAGACTTGACGCGTCTGGTGCACGACAGTGACAGCGACCGGGAGCGACGCCATCGACGACGAGCAACCAAACGCAAAGACGTACGCGGGCACGAGCTGGCGGATGTAGCTGTACGGGTTGATGCGCGTAAAGAGAAAGAGCACGAGAGGCATCACAATGAGCATGTGGCTCACAATGCCGCACGAAAACGTCAAAATCAAGTAGCCGGCTTGGGCAAGTACCGTCGACGAGGTCGAGTCGACGGCCACGATCGCGTTACAGATGAGGAACGCGACCGCGATCGGCGTCAAGCGAAGCACGGCGTTACAGATCAAGAGGAGACTGTTGCGCGCTTGGCGGAGGACATTGAGGACGTAGTTGTCAGCGCCGTCGGCGCTCGACCGCGCGATCGCGTACCCAAGCGGCAAGGCAAACATGATGATCGAGAGCAGCGAGCCTTGGGCCATGCTCGCAAAGATGTTGTCGGGCACCATGAGCTCGATGATCGCGATGGCTTGCTTGGTCAGCGACAAGTTGGCCAGCGGCGTCTTGACCGAGAGCACGTTGTTGACGTCCGTGATTTCAAACTGCGTTGCGTTGACGCCGGCATAATCGGGCGCCGCGCAGACGACCGACCCATTGGGCAGCGTGTTCAAATACAGCCCGTTGGCGCACTTGAGCGCCAGGAGTGGGCCGCTCGTCACCGTGCCGTCGTTCGTGTTGGTGCCCATGAACATCGAGTGGTAGATGAGCGCGAGCACCATGCCCTGGATCGTTGCGAGCAGCGACGTGAGGAAGAAGGTGCCGGCCGTGCGCCACGTGAGAATCGACGTCTTCCTGAGAACGACGACTTCAGCGACCGAGACGCTCATCGTGCAAAAGACGAGCGGCACAATGAGACAGCGGAGCGCGCGGACAAAGAGGTCACCGGGGAGCGCGAGCCACCGGCGCGTGTCCTCGCCGACATCAAACGAGTTGGAGAGGAGAAGACCAAAGCCGACGCCGAGGGCCGCGCCAATGACGACCGAGAGCGAGCTCACAAAGCCCGAGCCGCGCGGGTCGTAGTCGGCGTGCGGTGCCATCATGCCACCCGCGCCTTCCTCCATGATCGGGTCGTCAAAGACGTATTGGGCGTTAGTGTTGCCCGCCGTGGTAAAATTGGTGCGAATGCCGAGCGGCTCGGGCGGCGGCGGCTTGGCGCCCGGCGTCAAGTTGGAGGACGGCACCGAGCTCACCGACGCGGCCTTGGTCTGCGGCGTCCCGTTGCTACCGTCGGCAACATAGAGGTAGATGCCCTTGTCCATTGAAGTGTTGGAATCAAGCGGGCAAATGAAAAGTGATCACAGCAGTGCAAGGCGAGTGCACACACGCTTGCGACGCCCCGCCATTTGGTGCAGCGACCGCATTCACAGACAGGGCGATATGTGCGGAAGAAGCAATTCGATGCCGTTGGAACCGGGTGGAACGGATGTCTACGGGGTAGACGTGGATAGAATTTACCTTTAATGAGTACCGATGGCGTTACAGCGGCTGCGAGGGCGGTTTCTGCTATTAGTTGACACGCGCTCATGTCCGCACAGGTGGCTCTTAGCCGGGCGCATTGTGTCTCTGGTGACGCCACGTCAGTCGCAAGCCAGCGCGCGAATCGATCGCAGTGGGTACAAGCGCAGTAGTGGCCAAGCAGAGGCCATACGCATCACCAACTATCATTCGCGCATGGCTTTGGCACGCCGGTCGCACCAAATACTACAGCGCCAAAACACACCAAAGTCGACGTTGGAGTCGGTCTTGAAGCGCACATCTTCATGATAAGCTGATCAGCTGCGTGGTGGTTGCACGTCGTGAGGGCACCGTAGTACATGTGAATAAGAATATCATGGAGGTTGCGCCTCTAGCATCCCGCGTCGAAGCAGCGCAACAAGTAATAATACAGTAATAAATAGAAACGGCAGTGCTCCTGGCAGCTGGCGTATCCACGATACGTCGTGTGTTCATCCACGCTAGGCAGCTGACGAGCTATTCACTTGTCGTTTGTATGCCGTCGAGACGCGATCATCATGCGTTATCGGCACGTGGCGGGAGATATACGATTACACATTTTACTAGAGTTATGATACCGCTCCCCGTGGTAAAGGACGCCGATTGCTCATTCACTTATAGCGTCCACGAAGACGATGCTTTTCACCAAGACCTCTCATCTCGCGAGATGTCGCCGGGGCAATCACGTCCGAGTGTCTTCTTGCATTGCTCTTTTAGAGCTGCTTTGGGTCGAGTCGCAGCACTTTTGAATCAGGCGACGCTGACTTGAAGCGTGTGGAAGTGAGTCTCGGCGTGTCATGTTTACGGACACCGGGTCACTGAACTGGTAAACTGTTTTCATGGCGGTGGCCTCCCCAGACTCCAGACTTTGGATCCCACTCAAACCAAACCACAGGGCTGGTGACAAGAACGGCGTCGCTGGTGCCTAGCTGAGGCCTAGTCATCGGCAATGGGTGGCGGAAGAGTAGCCACCAAAATGCACCACACACGGCCTTCGCTCGTCATCTCGACCGGGCACGACACTGTCTTCATCACTCATTTCATGCTACAACTTCAACAACTGCAAGCGAGTCGACGGTGGGTTGTGAATCAGAACACCTCGAGCGCAAGCCTCACTTTCCATTCTTCAATTGCAGACGTACTCGTCCTTGGGTATATACTAGGTTACTAAATAGACGATTACATTAGTAGGACACACAGTGCATAGTCTTCCAACGAAACTACGCGACTGGAGTGCTGGCGCCATCGAGCGAGATCGTGTCGTCGTACTGCGCAGACAGAATCCGCGTCACGACCATGTTGCCGTTGACGTTGACAGCAGTTCGAATTCGATCAAAGAGAAAATCGATTGCGACGACGTACACGAACGCCGACGGCAGCGCGATCGTCGGAAACACCGTCTTCCAGACCGTCATGAGCATGACAAGACCGGCGTTGGGCACTGGTGCTGTGCCCATCGAGCCAATGAGCGACACGAAAAAAAGCACGACGATCTGCGGCGTCCCGAGCGCCGAGGCATTCCCCGACATGTGCAGCATGAAAATGGTCATGACCGGCTGGTACAGTCCCGCGGCGTTCATGTTGATGGGCGTGCCAAGGCACATGATGAGCTGCGCCATTGAGCGCGTCACAAGGCGCGTCTGGTGCGTGACCGTGACGGCCACCGGCAGCGTCGCCATCGACGAGGCACACCCAAACGCAAAGACGTAGGCGGGAAAGAGCTGCCGGAGGTAGTTGTACGGGTTGCTGCGCGTAAAGAGGAAGAGGACGATGGGAAGCACCACGAGCACGTGCGAGAAGACGCCAGCGATAAACGCCAAAAAGAGGTACCCGCCATGGGAAGCGAGGCCCGCGGACGACGTGTCGTACGCAACAACTGCGTTGCTGATGAGAAAGACGATCGCGACCGGCGTAAAGCGAAGCACCACGTGGATCAAAATCAAGAGCGCGTTCCGAGCTTGGCGCAGCATGTTGAGGAGGTAGTTGGTGCTCGCATCGCCCGCATGGGTTCGGGCGACTGCAATGCCGAGCGGCAAGGCAAACATGATGATCGAGAGGAGCGACCCGTTGGCGAGGGCGTTGAAAATGTTGTCGGGCACGACCATTTCGATGATTGCAATCACTTGCTGCGTCAGCGACAGCGTCTGGAGCGGCGTCGAGATCTTGAGTGCGTTGTTGACGTCCGTCACTTGAAACTGCCCGGACGTGGCATTGGCGCCAATGCACGCGACGCCGCCGTCCGTCGACGACGGGCCGAGGTACTTGCCGTTGGCGCACTGCAGCGCAATGATGGGCACCGTCGACGACGTGTTGAACGTCGTCGCGTTGTCCTGCCACGCAAAGAGCCCGTGGTACGTAATCGCAACCAGCGTTCCCTGCACCGCCGCGAGAAAGGACGTGAGGAAGAACGTGCCCGCCGTGCGCCACGACAAGAGGGCCGTGTTTTTCAAAATGGCAATCTCGGCGATCGCCACCGTCATCGTGCAAAACACCATGGGCACAATGAGGCAGCGCAGTGCACGCACGAAAAGGTCACCCGGCAAGGCGAGCCACAGCATCGTGTCCTTGTTGATGCTAAGTGCTTTGAGCCCAATACCGAGGCCGACACCGACGCCAACACCAATGAGAATCGAGAGCGAGCTCACGAGGTTGGCGCCGAGCCGCGGGTCAAAGTTGCCGTGGACGCCGAGAGGCAGCTTCTCGGTCTCTTCCATGATCGGGTCAGGGAACTCGTACTCGGGCGTGTGCGGCCCGAGCTCGTGTCGCGTCGGCGTCGTAAAGTTGGTGCGGATCCCAAGGGGCTCGTGGTGCGGCGCCGTGCGCTTCCCACCGCTGCTCGTCGACGATGCCGAGCTCGGCGTCGCATGAAGGAGGTGCGGCGGCGTTGGCGTCACCTGATGGTCGGCTTCTTGGTACAGGTAGATGCCTTGGCTGCCGGCCATGGTTCGTCTCTGTGGTCAAATCGAAAATGAATGCATGCCCTCGTTCGCGTGTGCATGTGTTAGTAAGGCCCACGTGGGTCGAGACCGACCGCCTCTGCTGATGAAAGCTACTCTTGATGGCCGATGTCGTCGTATTTGGTTGAGGCTTGATCCAGATGGTGAGAGCGGCCTTTCTACAAGGGCAAAATGGCGTCGGCAGACAAGCGATGTCGGTACGATGCCTTGCTACTGGCTACTGCCGACAACACCACGCTTCGTGTCGGTCTTAGCGACTCGGCAATCGATTCGCATTGGCTTTAAAGACGTACTAGAGCGGATGTGGTGTCGGCGGCAAAGCCAATTGAAGTGGAATGGCGCTTTAGTAGTACTCTACGAAAGCAGAGTACTACTACGTTTACGTACAGGCAAGTGCCATCTTGTATAGTGTATTGTATCGCGGCCGGGGCACGACTGCTGAACGTAATTAGAAAGGTGGCGTCACCAGTCGTCCAGTGGTGTTTGCTTCTACCGAGACCGCATCAACACAAGCCGAAGCGGTCTGTTGCACCGATCAGCTCGCACGAGGCAGCAACGGTACAGACGGCGGCGTTTGAAGCTCGATGGTCGGTACAACAGAGCTGACCAGTCGATCTTCTTTCGAAAAACGCGTCCAACAAACGAAATAGCAATGGATGGGATCACGTGCTACGTTAGCATGCGCCTCGAAGGCCGTGTGTCATCACGGACGTTGTTGGTGACGACGGAGAAGCACCACGCAAGCACCATTTTTTCAAACGTAGGAACGAACCAGGAACTCTAGAAGTCTCGGAAACGATTTCCGACATGAAGCAGCAACGCTGGACAAGTGGTATTCTCTCGAGCTTGAAGTTGCCATTTGTAAACCTGGATGGTGCCAGGTGCTTTTGTCTACAGCTGTTGCCATCGAACGTCGCGCCATAGCCACACGTCCCGAGTCCCAACGCAATGCAGATTCATTCTCAGTATGGTCAGCGCAGACATACGCATACTGCACGAGTAATACGCAACGCCAAACTGGAGTCATCTCATCGGGCTGACAGTCGACGTAGTTGGTTGAAAGATCGTGACGGTAAACGCCATCATGCGTAGAAACTGTAGCCGGCGAGGGGGCAAAGCCACGAGCGTTGCTGTCACGTTCTTTTCTTTGGGTTGCAATACCCCTTTTTCGTCGAGCGTAGTACAAGCAGGCACACGCGATGTCGCGCAATCTCAAACGCATCGCACGCAGTTATAGGAACCCAATCGACTATGTTCTTTCTGACGTCGACGCAGTTGCAGACTTGCTGCTAGTTAGTTACATGGCCAACCAAAGAGATTTCGGCACGGATACAGCCGAGTGAATCTCTCTCGAAAGGTGGGGAGGAACAAAGAAAGCAATCGCGCTTGCTATTGGGACTTGAAAGGACGAAGAGTCTTGGCGCAGTCAACAGCAGCTCCCAGGTAGCGTGCTTGCGCTCTGTCGACGCACCCAGGTGCAAACGGTGGCAACATCACGTCTTTTGTGTCAGCGCATCACGCGCAGCCGTACAAATTGTGAGAAGAACGCGCGATCCAGCGTGTCGCTACGAGCAACCACACACAAAGACACGCCAACAAAGATGACAAGACGGCAGTAGGTAATTGAGATTCAGCAAACGAGCTGGTTAGCCAAGAGACAGGAGTAAATACATAACAAAATACTAGACACGAATCGACATCTAGACTCGAATGGGGCGATCAGCGGCGGCGGCATCGTCGTCGATCGAGTCTTGGAGGTCGTCGTTGAAGCGATCGGCGAGCATGCGAGCGACCACCATGTTGCCGTTGACATTGGTCATGGTCCGGATTCGATCAAAGAGAAAGTCGACGGCCATGACGATCGCAAAGGCCGGGGGCACCTGCGTCGCCGACGGAAACACCGTCTTCCAGACCGTCAAGAGCATGACGAGGCCGGCGTTCGGGACGGGCGCTGTGCCCATCGAGCCAATCAACGCGACAAAGAAGAGGACGACCCACTGCGGACCACGGAGCTGGTCGTCGATGCCCGACATGTGCGCCATAAAAACCGTCATGACCGGTTGGTACAAGCCCGCAGCGTTCATGTTCGTGGGTGTCCCGAGGCACAGAATGAGCTGCGCGAGGGACCGTGAGACTTGGCGCGTCTGGTGCACGACGGTCACCGCGACGGGCAAGGTGGCCATGGACGACGCACACCCAAACGCAAAGACGTATGCGGGCACGAGATGGCGGAGGTACTTGTACGGGTTGCAGCGCGTAAAGAGAAAGAGGAAGAGCGGCATCACGAGCAGCACATGAGAGACGACACCACTCAAAAACGCCAAAAAGACATAGCCAAACGCGGCCGCGTTCGCCTCCTTGATCTTGTACGAGACGATCGCACTCGCGAGAAGGAAGAGCACCGCGATCGGCGTGAGCCGCAAGAGACCGTCGATGAGCACCAAGATCGCATTCCGCGTCTGGCGAAGCAGCACAAGCAAATAGTTGTGATTGGCGTCGCTCTGCGTTTTCGCAATCACAAAGCCGAGCGGCAGCGCAAACGCAATGATACTCAAGAGCGACCCGCTCGCAAACGAGGCAAATATGTTCTCGGGCACGACCAAGTTGAAGATCGAAATGACTTGGTCCGACAACGAGAGCTGCGAGACCGCCTGTTTGGACGCGAGCGTGATCCCGTGCGACGCATCGCTCAACGTAAAGAGCGCCGTCGTGGCGTTTGGATTGGCCTCGATACAGCCGATAGACCCATTGCTACCAAGGACTGCGAGGTACATCTTGTTGGCGCACTGGAGTGCAATGTTGGTCGGAAGCGCGGGGGCCGGTGCCTTGGCAACCCCGTGGCTCGCCACGAGGTGGTAAACATACGCTACTGTGATGCCTTGGAGCGTGGCGAGCAGTGACGTGAGGAAGTAGACGGCGCCCGTGCGCCACGAGAGAAGCGCGGTTTTTTCGAGAAGCACGATCTCGGCGATCGCGACCGCCATTGAGCAAAATACCATGGGCACGATGAGACAGCGCAGTGCGCGCACAAAGAGGTCGCCGGGAAGCGCGAGCCACTTTGGCCAGTCGGACGAGGCGTCGACGTGGAGCTGCATAAGACCGACGCCGAGGCCAACGCCGATCGCGGCGGCAACCACTATCGAGACGGACGCGACTAGACTTGTGCGGCTTCTTACGTTCAGTGGCTGCGGGTGGAGCTTGTCGGGGAAATACTCTTCCATGATCGGGTCCTCGTAAACCTCAAAGGGCCGACCGGGACTCAAGCGGGATGTAAACGTCGTACGGATACCTGAGCCTTCGGGCGGCGGTGGCAGACGCCGGGACACCGACACCGTTCGAGAGCTGGGGGTCGAGAGCAATGTGTGGGGATGGTCCAACGCGCTGGACCGCCGGGTCGCTTCCGGCTCCGCGGACGGCGCGTCGTCGGGCGCATACAAGAAGACGCCACTGGATGCTGTCGTGCTGTGCTTTGTCATCCAAGCGGGAAATGAAAGACTGATTCGAGCAAGCAATACGCATCAAATGTGACCTTTCCTGGTCAGAAGACAGGCCATACGCACGGGTGGTTCGTTGCACATGTGGCAATGTCCATCTCTCGTCGCTTCACCAGCCAAGCTCAGCCAACCCATGGCAGCTATGGCAGCTACCCATGGCGTGCTGCGATGGCCGATACCTTGCACAAGATAGGTGTCGTCACGTCAACGCGGGAATAGACACGCCAGGCTACCTCGCGACCTGGCGAGGGATGTGCAAAAGCTCGTTTTTCACCAGAAAGGCCACAACATTTTGTGAGCCTGCCACGTAATTTTCACATATTTTACACGTGTAAAATTTGATATTGCACTTTGCTGGACCAGGATTGATCACCAGAAAACCGTTCAACACGGTGAGAAATATCATCCTAACGACAAGGGTGACTTTGTCCAACGACCGCCTTTCCCCGTTCTTCAAATCAGACTTGCTCGACGACGTCGTGCTTCAAGTATGTAGACTACGTAGCTTGCTAAAACCCAATGTATTAGCTTGGCTAAGCTTGCATGTTAAGTCGTGCTGCACACGAATGCAGAAATCGTCATCTGCACAAATCCCATGACCATGCGCGTCAGCGCATGACCTCCACACTAAGGCGTAGACGTGGCAGCGCACCTGGATTCGTGGAAGCTGGCAACGTTGCTCCGGCCATGCGTACGTACGTCGTCAACGTCTGATCTTGCAAGCGCCTCGTCGTACGCCGCGCGTTAGCGATGCCAGTGCTACATTCGATAGCCCAGCTCAAAAGCCCACTAGCCAGTACTAGTAGAGTGCGCAGCTCCGTTTGAACTTGACACGCTTGGTGTATCTAGACTTCTCGCACCCATGAGTATCACCAATTGCGCGTGTATACACGTGGGACTCGACGTCCATTTGCTAAGGATGTCAAATATGATTTCTTAGTCCCAGTGTTCTTCGTCCGTGTGCCCGCTGGTTTGGTCGTCGTAGCGGTCCGCCAGTATGCGCGTCACGATCATGTTGCCGTTAACGTTGACCACAGTTTGGACGCGGTCCAAGATGAAGTCGATCGCGACCAGGAACACAAAAGCTTGCGGCACCGCATCGTCGGGAAACACCGTCTTCCAGACCGTCATGAGCATGACAAGACCGGCGTTCGGGACAGGCGCTGTGCCCATGGAGCTCAGAAGCGACACGAAGAAGAGGACGACCCACTGCGGCGTGTCGAGATCTCTGCCAATGGTGGTCGCCAAGAAGACAGCCATGACCGGGTGGTACAAGCCCGCGGCATTCATGTTGACGGGCGTCCCGAGGCACATGACGACTTGAGCAAACGACCGCGAAACCTGGCGTGTCTGGGCCATGGCTGTGACCGCGACTGGAAGCGCCGCCAACGACGACGCGCACCCAAACGCAAAGACGTAGACCGGAAGCAGCTGTTGGATGTAGCGAAACGGCTGCGTGCGTGTGGCAAGAAAGAGCACGAGGGGCATCACAAGAAACACGTGCACGCCAACACCGCCTAAGAACGCCGCGAGGAGGTACCCGCCGTTGGTCACAACCGTGTTGGTCAAGTTGTCGTATGTCACGATCGCGCTCATGAGCAAAAAAGCGACAGCGACGGGCGTCGCTTTCAAAATCACCTGCAGCATGATGAGCATCGCGTTGCGCGTTTGTCGAAGCACGAGCAGCATCGCGTTGTGTTCTGGTAGCCCAGTATGCGACTTGGCAATGGCAAATCCGAGTGGAAGTGCAAACGTGATGATGCTCAGTAGCGAGCCATTGGCGAGCGCGGCAAAGATGTTTTGCGGCACCAAGAGATTGATGATGGAGATGACCTCTTGTGTCAACGATAAGCTGCGCAGCGTCGTGTTGACGGCCAATACGTGGTTGACGTCGCCCGCGACAAATCGCGTCGATGGCGACGACGTGTCGGACGCGACGCACGCGAGCTCGTTTGTATTCGTCGATACAAAGTACTTGCCGTTGGCGCACTCGAACTCCAATGCGAGCGACGTGGTTGCGAGAAGCCCCGTTGCCGGCATGTGATTGCGCACAACAGTGTGGAAAATGGCAGCAACAATCATGCCCTGGATGACCGCCAGAAACGTCGTCAGAAAAAAGGTGCACCCAGTGCGCCATGAGAGAATCGAGGCCTTCTTGAGCACGACGATCTCGGCGACAGCGACGGCCATGGCTGAGAAGACAGCGGGCACCATGACGCAGCGCAGCGCTCGAACAAAGAGCTCGCCGGGCAGCGCCACCCAAGCAATAGCGTCGGACGAGAGATCGAGCGTCGCTAGAAGAAGCCCAAGACCGATACCGATGCCGGCAGCGACGATGATGGCTAGCGAGCTAAGGACATACGGGCGCACCTTGGTCTTTCTCGGAGGTGGCTCTAGCATCGAGTCGTCGGTCTCAAAGGCGTCATCGTCGACGAACCCTTCGTACTCGGAGATGACGGGCGTGAAGCGCTCGTCCGACTGCTTGGAAAGCAAATTGCCGCGCACGTGAAAGATTTCACCCGGTGGCGGCGGACGGCGGACGCCACCGGTCGTAGGGTTCTGGTTGAGGTTCGTGGCGACGGTGTTACTGCTGGACACCGGTGGGTTCGACTCCCGCGGTGCTTCGCCTTCAAAGAGCACCACACCCCGCGCTGCCATTTTGCCAATGTGTCGTCCACAGAGAAGGATTCGTCGAAGATTAGGCCGTAAGATCGAAGGTTTAGCCGATAGTACAACCCTATGTATTCGAATTTATTATTTGCGACGACCAGGTTAATAAACACTTTTGCAAGCGGCTCGTATCCTTTCAGGGGATGAGTGACGTGAGGCCCTTCCGTATATGCCGCGGGCTTTGTGATGCGATCGCGGCTTGTTGGCCACACCGTTCGGAACATTAACGATTCGAATCGTTCGGCGTCATGTTTCTGTCCTCTCCAACCGTGCAAAGGACCAGCCGAGGCATCATTCTCAGTGTCGTTGAAACGAGTTGAGTTTGATATTATATCTGGCACCGTGAACAGATAATGGAGTTTACGTAGTAGCGTGTTGCGACTGAACGGTGGTGCTGAGGCTTACTAGTAGCCGTTGATGTACAGAAGGTGCGGACCGAAAATGATGCATAGGTCATGAAGTCATGTGGCTTGGTACAGGGCACGCATCATGTCCATCTCTTGGCGTTCAGCAAGCGCTGACGATGGAGTTGGTATAAAAAAGCGAGAAGAAACGTAGCCGCCTTGGGCAAAAGACACGGTTATGGCAGCCGAGCCAGACGGCGCGGAGCATGCGACTTCGTCGGCATGCGAAGCTCACAGTGCAATGTCCATGGCGTCGCAGGGTCTGGTCTCCTCGTGCCAGCTGGCCATGGCAGCGCGCCACGTTGAGGCGGTGCCACCCTAACCCCATCCAGATGTTTAGCGTCCACCAATCAACAGCGAGGCAAACTCGTCGAGAGTTAATAACCTCTAACAACAAATGTATCCACTCGGAGCTGCCGTAGCGACACGCCATGAATCCAATTATTCCCTTATTCAAGTACTTTTGTACGCGTACCGGAGGCCGCGCATGGTTTTGTGGATACTATTGTACTTTTTTAGTGAATTACAGCTAAGCCGCACAATCCACGGCTCCCTGTCGAGCAGCGCAAATTCTTGACGTTGGCGATCCAACACAAATGATGGACTGGCAACGTGCGAGCGCTGCCACTTAGTCGCATTCTACATTTTGCACACCATGGGGCACACGGGTCCGCTGCTGCGCAAGAACGTGTGGCTCAAGAAACGGCGGCCGATCGCGACCCTCTTCGAAGTCGTCGCCCCGGCGTTTGCGCTGATTGCATTTGCCGTCCTCCAGTCGTTCATGTACGGCAACTACAAGGTGTCGTACGCGCCCGGGTGGCAAAACTGGCCGCTGCTTCCAGGCTACTCGAACGTCAACTATGGCGACCGTGTCTGGACGTATGGCAACATGCGGGGCGTGCACTTTGCCGAGCCTTCCGTGTACCAATGGCTGCAAAACTCGATGGGCGAGAGCTACGACACCAAGAGCTGCTTTCAGAACCCGTCGCCAAACGAGCTCAAGTCGACCAAGTGCCAAAAAGCGCTTGCGCTGCGGCCCAAGCTCGCGATCGTTCCGGACACGGTCTTTACGCGCAAGTACTTTGCCGCAGCGCTCACGACGTGGTACCCGACGCTATCGATCCCCGTCTCGGACAACAAGACCGTGACGATTCCGGGTATTTCGGCCGACGACCTCGTCTTCTTCGAGTCGGAAGTCGCGCTCGAAGCTTATGTGACGAGCCCGTCGTACGGCCCGGAAGAGAACGAGTGGTACTACTCGTCACGGGACGAGACCCCGAAGGAGGGCACCACAGCGCCGCTCCGCGCGGCCATCGTCTTCAACGCAGCACCGGCGACAGACAAGATTGGCACGTTCCAGACGGTTGAGTACACGCTACGGTTCCCAAACCTCGACCGGGGCCAAAAGTTTGCACCACCGATGCAGACGGGCCAGCGCTACGACCCGCTGCAAATCGAATTCAAGCCCGACGATGCCATGGCGTACACGCAACTGGGATTTGCGACCGTCGACACGATGGTGGCCCGCCTCCTCAACTGCCTCCCGGCGTGGGACGCTACCGCGCAGTCGACCAACGGGTCGTGCACGGTGGCGGCGTCGACGTCGGCGCCGGCGGCTGACGCGGCGCTTCAGTCGGTTGCCGACGCCGACTGGAAGGACCTTTTGCAGCAGCTCGATCGGGGGTATGCCTGGAGCCTTGAAAACTCGACGCTCGCGACGCTCCCCAAGGCGTTCCGCGAGGCATACCTGCGCCCGCTGCGCCAAGCGCCACAGCCGTACCTCGGTGGTGCCACCGACGTCTTCCCAATGCAAGGCTACGGTATCAACACGCTCTTTGGCGACGATTTGCTCTTGGCGACGGCGATGCCGGCGGCCATGGTGCTCTTCAGTCTCTTCCTTGTCGGCAACATTGTCGGCGCGTTCGTGCTCGAGAAGGAGACGCGCTCCAAGGAGTACATGCTCGCGCTCGGCTTGCACCCATCGGCGCTCGTCGCGTCGTGGTTCCTTCTCTACAGCGTCCTCATTGTGCTTGTCGCGGGCATTGAAACGCTCGTCGTTGCCGTCGGCGCCATATTTCCCAACTCGTCGCTGGCCTGCCTCTTTCTGCTCTTCCTCGGGTTTCATCTCGCGACCTTGTCGTTTGGGTACGCGGCCTCGACCCTCTTTTCGTCGACCAAGACAGCGACGTACGTCACGCAGCTCGTCTTCATGCTGCTCACGATCGCTGGCTACGTGCTGCCGGATGCCGCAGGTGAATGTGCGAAAGCCGCCATCTGCCTTTGCCCGCCGGCCGCGATCGTGCTCGCGATCCAGGTCGTGCTCCGCGCCGAGTACTACACGCAAGGCATCACGTTTGCGAACGCGTCCGTGCTGCAGACCAACCGGCTCCGCTACTCGACTGCGGTCGGCATGCTCTTTGCGGACGTCATCGTCTATTTGCTTCTCGGATTGTACCTCGAGACGGTGCTGAGTGACAAGCGGCCGTGGTACTTTCCAGTGTCGCCGTCGTATTGGCGCCGGCGGTCAAGTGCGGCACCGAGGACGAGCCCGTCGACGCACGACGAGAGCAGTGACGTCGAGACGCCCGAGCTCCACCTTTTGCAGCAGGAGAAGGACGGCCGGGCGCTCGTGGTCCGCGGCCTGCACAAGAGCTTTGGCGCGCACGTCGCGGTCGACGATCTGCATCTCGCGTTCTACGAAGGTCAGATCTCGTGCCTGCTTGGCCACAACGGCGCGGGCAAGACGACGCTCATCTCGATGCTCACGGGCATGCTGCCGCCGACCGCCGGTGACGCAACCATTCACGGGCACTGCCTCTCCAAGGACCTTCGCGCGATCCAGGCGTCGATGGGTGTGTGCCCCCAGCACAACATTTTGTACGACAACCTCACGGTCGCCGAGCACTTGCGGCTGTACGCAGCAATCAAGAACGTTCCCGACATTGCTGCCGCCGTAAAGGCGACGCTTGCCGAGGTGGACCTCGTGGACAAGGCCGACACGCTTGCCAAGGGCCTCTCGGGCGGTATGAAGCGCAAGCTCTCGGTCGGTATTGCACTGCTTGGTGGCAGCCAGCTCGTGTTTTTGGATGAGCCCACGTCGGGCATGGACCCGTACAGCCGCCGCGCCGTCTGGTACGCTATTTTTGCGGCCTCTCAGATCTGATAGCATGCACCTCGTAGGGACCTCTTGCTCCGCAACCGGGGGCAGCGTATTATGATTCTGACCACGCACTACATGGAAGAAGCCGACGTTCTCGGTGACCGCATCGCCATCATGGCCAACGGCGCGCTCCAGTGCGCAGGCTCGTCACTTTTTTTGAAGACGCGGTTCGGTGCCGGGTACACGCTGACGCTGGCCAAGGCCAGTGCGAGTGTGGACACGGACGCAGCACTTCTCCAGCTCGTCGAGTCGTGTGTGCCGGACGCCACGCTCGTCTCGCACGTCGCGACCGAGGTGGTTTTTACCCTGCCGTCGGCGTCCGCGTCGGCGTTTCCGAATCTCTTTGAAGCGCTTGACGCGTCACTTGAGCGCGTCAATGTCGCGTCGTACGGCATTTCCGTCACGACGCTCGAAGACGTCTTCATCCACATTACGGGCCGCGTCTCGGACCCAAGTGACGCGGTGGCCGTGGCGATGGAACCGACAGTGACGCATGCAACGTCGTCGCGGTCGTTTGTCTCGCAGCTGGGCGCGCTCCTGCTCAAGCGACTCCATGTCGCCAAGCGCGACACGCGCACGCTCTTCAACTCGATCATCTTGCCGCTGCTTCTCGTTGCGATCGGGTTTGGTTTGATGAAGTACGTCTACGAGCACGACTCGACGGCTGCGCAACCCCGGTTGGCCCTCGATACGTCGCCGTACCCGGACGCTAGCGCTAGCCCGACGCCGTACGCCTGCCTCAACAACGACACCACGGCCTGCAGTGCGCTTATGGGTCGCTTCTCTGGTGCTCGTCCGGTGGCGTTGCCGTCTCTGGGTGCGACAGCGTACACGACGCCGACCGTCGACGTCTTTGGTATCACGTACGGTGACATGCCTCGCCCGTCCGACTGCGACGGACGCAGCTACTATGCCATATGCAAGGCGGCGCCGGCCAAGCTCAACTCAACCGACGGTTTTGAGCTTCGGTTTTCCACCGAGCTCTACGCGCGCGGCTTCCGCGCCGGAAACGACGAGGTGCAAATGGGCGGGTACCTCCTCTACGTCTCGCCAACCGACAATGTCATGAGCTACACGCTGTTTGCCAACACGTCGTCGCCGCACGCTGCGCCCGTCTTCAAGCGGCTCTTGCACCAAGCCATGTACCGTAGCTTTGCCAAGTCAAATGACATTGAGCTCCGCGTGGCCGCGCACCCGCTGCCAGAGACCACGCGGACGGCCGAGCATCGACGCAAGCAACGACAAGGGTGGGGCGACTCGATGGGCTACGTCGGTCTCGGCTGCTTCCTCTTTGCGCTCGCCTTCTTCCCCGGCGGCATCGCCACGTTTATCGTCAAGGAGACCCAGCTCACGGCCAAGCACCAGCAGCTCGTCTCGGGCGTCTACCTCTCGGCGTTTTGGGCTGCCAACATCATCTACGACATTCTAAGCTTCCTTCCGATGCTCGGGATCTTGCTCGGGCTCATTGTGGGCTTCGGCATCACGCCCTACACGGCCAACTCGGAAGGGGTCGACGACGCGCTCATGGCGACAACGGTACTCTTTTTTCTCACGGGTGTCGCGCTCGTCGCGTCGGCGTACGTTTGCGCCTTCTTCCTCAAGGAGCCGTCGTCCGCGCAGACGATCATGGTCCTGTCGCACCTCGGTCTCGCGATTGCTTTCTTTGTGGCCGAAAATGTCTTGTACACGTTTTCGATGGCGAGCATGAACAGCGTCTGGCGCGTCGCACCGCTCTACGCGCTTGGCGACGGTCTCCGCAATGTCACTGCGACCAACGCCAAGTACGTCACGCTCCCCAACGGCACGTCGTTCAAGATGCGCATGCATGTGCTCGCATCAACCGGTGTCTACGAGCACCTGACGTACCTCGGTGCAACGGCCGGTGTCTTCTTTGCATTGCTCGTCGGCCTCGAGTACCTTCGCACAATCAAGGCGCATTCGTACAACGCGGCGCCCGACACGACAGACGCGGCATCGATGACAGACACGGACGTCCTAGCCGAGAACGCGCGCGTCACAGCGCTGCCCAGTGCAAATGAGAGTGCGGTCGTGATCGACCAACTGCGCAAAGTCTTCAACGACTTTTTCTTCCGCACCGAGTCCGTCAAGGCGGTCAAAGGTCTCTCGGTCGCGCTGCCAAAAGGCGAGTGCTTTGGTCTCCTGGGGGTAAGACTCGCTGTAGTGGCGTTGCCACGACTCACGTGTGCATTAGGTCAACGGTGCCGGCAAGTCGACGACGCTCAAGATGTTGCTGGGCGAGGTCGCGCCGTCCGCAGGCCGCGCCTTCCTCGCTGGCCGCAACGTCGTGTCGCAACACAACCAAGCGCGCACGCTTGTCGGGTACGTTTTGAGCAACTGATGTACACGGGTCGTTGACGATGGTCTGGTGTAGGTACTGCCCGCAGTTTGATGCGCTTTTTGACCTCCTCACGGTGCGCGAGCACTTGCAGCTGTACGCGGCGCTGCGCGGCCTTCGCGGGTCGGACGCCAAGCGCGCGATTGCACAGCTCATCTCCAAGCTGCGGCTCACGCCGTTCGAGCACGTCCTCGCGTCGCACTTGAGCGGTGGCAACAAGCGCAAGCTCTCGGTTGCGATCGCGATGATTGGATCGCCGCCCATCATCATCCTCGACGAGCCATCCACAGGCATGGACCCGGTGTCGCGCCGGTTCCTGTGGGAGGTCATCTCGGACCTCTCGACGCACCAGCGCGAGTCGACGGTCATTCTCACGACCCACTCGATGGAAGAATGCGAAGCTTTGTGCTCGCGCGTCGGCATCATGGTCAGCGGCGGTCTCCAGTGCCTTGGCAGCATCCAGCACATCAAGCAGAAGTTTGGCCACGGCCTCGTGCTCGACCTCAAGCTGCGCGTGCCCGAGCAAGCAGCGATCGAGGCGATGGCCGCCACGCTGCCGTCCACGCTCAGCATGGACGACATGATCCACTGGTGCGGCCGCCTCCGCAAGCCGTCGCGCGCGTCGTTGTTGGCGCCGGACCACGCCACGGGCTTCTTCCTCGCGCACTTGGCGAACACGGAAGGCGCGGTTGACGTTGCGTCGTTCTGCTCGTGGTGGCTCGGCGAAGACATGTTTGACGCGATCTCTGGGCACCTGCAGGCGGCGACGAACGGCGCAATTGACGTCGTCTTGCGCGAGCCGGCGCTCGTGCAGTTCAAGCTCCACACGACGCTCTCGGTTGCGTTCAGCGTCGTCGAGGCGGCCAAGGCGACGTTCCATATTCAAGAGTACGCGGTCTCGCAGACTTCGCTCGAGGACATCTTCAATGCGTTCGCGTCCAAGCAAGAACGACGCGAAGAGCCGTCGTCGACGCGCGGGTGCTGCGGCTGCTTTGGGAAAACACCGCCGAAAAGCAACCAGTACCGTGCACTGTCGAGCCCCTAAGTCCCGTTGTGTAGCTCTGCATCAGCGGCTGCATGTCTAAATCCAATTTGTCTCTTCATCACTTTCGGCAGCGATACGATATCAGTAGGGTCGTTGCAAAACGGTCTGTGCTGGGTAGCGGGGAGCGTGGTAGCAGAGGCAGCGGGGTCGCACGGCTGTCAGGTAGCGGCGCGACGTGAAATCGGCGCACGCGCTTCATTGCGAGTCACATGTCGTTAGCGATCTTTCCTGTTCTATGGGGTTAGGGTTAGATTGGTTCCGTCGCCATCTAGCTGTATAGATGAACGCGTTCCGCGTTATCTTCATTATTACAAGACTTCGAATGCGCGGTGCTATGCCTGGATGCGTGGGAGTTAGCACTTGGTCGTTGGGAGTGAGCTGCGTACGGAGAGATCCATCTCGTGGTGGACCCCATTCGCCGAGTCATAGCTCGCGCGAGTTCGTACGCAAGCTCCTGCACTCGGGCTAACTATCTATCACTCCAAAGTCGTTGTAGTGAGTCGTTCGATCAGTCCAAAGACGTAGCTGCATAGGCAAAAGAGTGCATTAGGTACGATTACAATAGACGACGACGCGACAAGCAAGACGAGTAATAGGAAATAAGATCGCTAAACGCCCGGGACTGGTGTACGGGCATCTTCGCTCGTCTCGTCCGACCACGCCTCGACCGGGTCGTCGTAGCGCTGGGCCAAAATCCGCGTGACAAACATGTTCCCGTGCACGTTGGTCATGGTCGAGAGCCGATCAAAGATAAAGTCGCCGGCGACAACATACACAAACGACGACGGCAGCGGCGTCGTTGGCAGCACCGTCTTCCAGACCGTCATGAGCATGACGATCGCTGCGTTGGGCACGGGTGCTGTGCCCATCGAGCCAATGAGCGAGACAAAGAAAAGCACCACCAGCTGCGGCGTGCCGACCTTGTCGTTGGCGCCCGACATGGCCGCGAGGAAGATCGTCATGAGCGGATAGTACAGGCCCGCGGCGTTCATGTGCACCGGTGTCCCGAGATACATGACGAGCTGCGCCATCGAGCGCGAGACTTGGCGCGTCTGGTGCACGACGGCCACGGCCACGGGCAACGTCGCCATTGACGACGAGCAGCCGAACGCATACATGTAGGCGGGCACGAGCTGCTTCATGTAGTAGTACGGATTGGCGCGCGTAAAGAGGAAGAAGAGGAACGGCATCAGTAGCAGCGTGTGGCTCAGTACACCCGTGAAGAAGGCCATGATCAAGAAACCACCTTGCGAGACGATCGTCGAACCACTCGTGTTGTACGTCGAGATGGCACCGGCGACCAAAAAGACGACGGCAAAGGGCGTCGTCGCCAGCACGGCGTTGATCAAAAGTAAGAGCGCATTCCGCGCTTGCCGAAGAATGTTGAGGAGCACGTTTGTTTCCATCTCGCCGGCATGCGACCGCGCGATCGCGACGCCAAGGGGCAAGGCAAACATGATGATGCTGAGGAGCGACCCGTCGGCGAGCGACTCGAAAATGTTGTCGGGCACCATGAGGCTGATGATGCCAATCACTTGGTCGGTGAGCGTCACGGCCTGCGCGGTGACCCGCGTCGCGAGCACGTGGTTGACGTCCGACGCGATAAAGTGCGCCGACGCCACGGTTGCGTTGGCAGCAATGCAGGCCACGCCGGCGTCCGTGCCATTGCTCTGCGCCCCAAGGTACAGGCCGTTGGCACACCGGAGAGCGACGATTGGCGACGAGACGTCACCGTCGTCGGGCCAGTGCACGATGAAGCGACTGCGGTAGGCGAGCGCGATGACCATGCCGAGCACGGTCGAGAGAAACGACGAGAGGAAGAAGGTTCCCGCGGTCCGGAGCGATAGGATGGACTTTTTCTTGAGGAGCACAATTTCCGCGATCGACGTGGAGATGGTGCAAAACACCATGGGCACGATGAGACACCGAAGCGCGCGGATGTAGAGGTTGCCGGGCAGCGAGACCCACAGTATCGCGTCTTGGCTAATGCGCCAGTGGGAGAGAAGGAGGCCGAGGCCCGTGCCACCAAAGGCGCCAATGATGACGGCGATCGTCCCAATAAAGGTCGTCTTGGCGCGGTAGTCGTAGCTCGCTTGCACGGCCGTGGGCATCATGGCCTTCTCGGGCTCTTCGAGAATCACGTCGGCCGACGGTGCGTTCTGGAGCCGAAGCGTCTCGGGTGTTGATGGCAGAAGCTCGTGCATGTAATACGGCGATGCCGTGCGCGGTCCCGGCGATGTGAAGACGGTGCGGGCGCCCGTGGGCTCGGGGGGCGGGGGGCGCCGACCTCCCGGCGTCGTGTTGGCCGACGACGACGACCCTGTGCCGTGCAGCGACCGGCGGTTTTGACGCGGCGTTGTCTCGGGCGTCTCGGCCACGTAGAGGTAGATGCCTTGCCGCGGCTCCATTGGAAATCCACAAGTGACGTGCCAAATGATGGCAGCGTCTGCGTCAACGTTGGCGGGCGTGGAACGGTGACCAACGTGAACCAACCCACATGTCTTCCCGCCATGTGAAGAAGGCCTGTCGAATTCACTCTATGAGTGCGATTGGAAGTGACAGGTGTGTTGAGTCAACGCGTGTTTGTACTGCGCATGATGACTCGATGTCTCATGTAAGCGAATAGAGCGTGCATATGTCCTGATGCTGGGTGTCCGCCGACGAGCGATGCCAGCTCCAGATCAGGTTGCATCAGCGATTCGTTCCGCGAAATGTGCAGGAATCTTGCCCCTCTCAGCGGCGGCTACGCTCTATCAGCTTGAAAGGCCTAATGCACATTATACCAGACGATGTTTAGTCCAGGCAGCGAGATACAAACCAACACGACCGAGCGGAGGACGGGCAATGTGCGGTATCCAATAACGGTAGCTGGTGTCCTCAACCGCACTTCAAAGATGTATCCTTATAGAACGATAAGATTCCGTGTGCCATAGACTTATGTGCGGATAGAAGAAGCACGGCAGCCATTGATGATGATGCCGCGCCTGCTCCATGCGGCAGACGACGCCTCGAGCTCAAGGCGCAATGTAGCGTGCGATCTTTAGCGGTATGACGCCGTACTCCGTGCGTCGGGGCTCCATTCAGCCGTGTTGGTTCCGAGAGCCACTGTTACGACCGAGTGCTCTGGTTCGGATTGCTCAGCCGTCGCACGTCGAGAACGCTGCGGTGGCAGCTACAGTAGCGGAGATGTGAGAGGTCGCGAAAGCTGTCACGACGGGAAGGATGCGGTACCCGGTAGCAGCGTCCTGTCAGTTGAAATGGAATGGCTTGGATGATGGTACAGGGCCGAACAATTGCGGTGTCCCCACGCACCCGTTGGCATCCCGTTGGCACCCTGCTCAAAGAAGACCATTATTATTGCACGTGATCTGCTGGGTTTGAAATGCTCCGGGTGGCGTGAGCTGACGTATATTCCGTGGTAACGGCGGACTCACTTTCTGAAACGGGGCGTCTCGCGAAGTGGATCGAACTCTGAGTTTGCAGTTTGCAAGGCAGACATCATTGCAAATGCAAGTCGCGAGCTACGAATTCATCGAGGTATTAGTATGCCTGAAGTCCAATTATGTAGTTGAGCAAGATACATTCATTCCTTGGGGAAATAAGCTCTTAGTTCACCAAGAGCTCGGTACCGGTACAATATTGTACAGAAATGAAGCCCCAAGGAATCGTCGAAAAAGATCTTGCACCGCTTCGGTATAAAAAGTTGGGCGCTGAAGGGTTAAGTCGTGTCTCGCGCCGAAACCTGTCGACTTACCACCAGCAATATGTACGAGCGTGCCAAGCTCATCAGTGGCTGAATGAATGGGGCTCAGTGCAAATAAGAGAATAAGCTGAAGGGTCATCTGTTGGTTCAAAGTTCGAAATCAACAAACGAACGACTCCGCCACTCTGCGACTCCGCAGTCAATTTGAAGTAGATTGTTTTGCATTTTGGGGTTGACACTCTTTGTCAGTGAAAGCGATGCAGGGATGTTGCATAATGAGTTATTTCATGCAGTTATAAAGATATGGAGGACTTCCTACTGCGCTCGGGAAGCGTGCCCGGTGCGTCAAGCGATGCGTATTAGTGATCGTGATTTTGGATTGTGCGAGGGACGAGGCAGCGGGCACATCAAGGGTCGTCTCGAAGAGCGGCGAGCGACTCGTCAACTGATGGCACCACAGCGCGATGAGCCAAGTACCGGACATGAAGTCGTGAGAGGTAGCTCCGTGACCGCAAGCGCAATAGCGGGAAGTTTCGTGAGCGTCCAACGGAAGACGCGATTGCTGCATTCGAGCCAAACATAATACCCGACGCAAGCGCATACGATCGGCCAGAGGACGGCAGGAATGTACGACTTGTAAATTGAGTACGGCGACAGCGTCGGATACAGAGATGTCGTGTTTCACCAATGCGAGAAAAGCTCAATAGCCCGGTACTTTCTGGCACATTTACGGGTGCACTAGTACAGTAGATAGTGGTAAATCTCTTCGTGTGCGCATCTTCTTTCATCGGACGCCCGCCGGGAACGAGAAATGAGCGAGTCGAGTCGAGCCCTTGCACCGCCGACTGCGCAGCTACGGCCCGTCGAAGCAGCCCGCCGAGAGACTGAAGTGGTACTTCAAGGCGCAGCAAGGAAGTTGAGTTTTTGCCGTCCAGAAAGACGCTAACGTTACGCGTCGGCAGTAGGCTAGATACAGTAGTCAGTTTGCGTTTAGCCTTGTCGATCCTACCCCGCCATGCCACTCCCAATGCATAGCGGTCCCACTCGAGCGTCGTACAAGGCGAAAAAGGGAGGTCGCCAGCCTTCGACATACCATGCAAAACCGCTAAAACATAAAGATCCCACGAGATACGTTCGTCGCAGCTCCCTTCCATCGGAGAACATCTAGAGTACATAAAGAGCCTGAGTCGACGCAGTAATGAATGTGGTCGCGCGCCTGAATCTACTAGCCATTCGACTCTTAGACCAGTGTGATGGACATTTATGGACACCGACAGCAAGCGGTCGGACGTGGACGCCGGGTTTTAATGATTGCGTTCTCGCAACGACGCAAATATGTTTATGGCACCTCCGAGCAGCGACGGTCACTCGAACGCAGCATCGCTTTCCGGTCACGCGAAAGATGGTAACCAGCTGGGAGCTGTCGATTCCAGCGTCCCGTCTGGCATTACAACCAGGTGATCGCGGCCATTTCTGCACGCAAATTGCCGACGGAGATTGCAAGTTGCCGAGGCGACATCGGATGACGCGGCTTCCGAGACGAACGAGGTACCGCCTTGCAGCCACACTCACAGCAGAGACGGGCCCTCGATGTCCTGCCCCTTGTCCGATGTAGCGTCGGGTTGGACACTACATAGCTACATGTAGATGACGCAGGATGCTTCGGCATTCAACACTTGGAAACGCGCGCCGTTTGCAGTCGGCCAGCGCGCTGTCTCGGGGCGCCGCCGATCGTGCGTCTGGCTTGAAGGCAATTTGACCCAATTAAAACAGGAATTGCATAGTCGAGTCAAGTCTGCAGCCGTCACATTTATCATTTCGAAGAGCGCGCGTGTAGAGACGGTAGCATCGTTGAAGTGCACTCGACCTTGCGCAAAGGCGCAGGTCCGGCGCATTACGCACGTGTGTCACGTGTGATACGCGCTGCTGATTGGTTCAAACGCAATAGCCTGCAACCAATGGAGCCAATCAATGACGAGAATACCCGCAGATGACGTATGGGCGTTTACCGAACGAGCCGCGTCTCTCCCTTGCTCCGGGGCGATGGCTCTTCTCGGCCATACGTTCATGCTGCTGGGCGCTCCGCAGTGTCCGTGATACACCACATACGTAATATAAGACGGCGGAGGCTGTCGCATGGCAGTCCGGCGCCGTCAAGAAGTACCGTCTCTCAATGATCGACTTTGCCCTTTTCGTGTACAAGTTCGATTGGCACCTGACTTGCTCTCTGGTTAGAGGAAAGTCACCTCTGGGCTTGAGCGTCACGGACATGTCGGGAATCTCAACTGTTTTATCTTGGCGTTTGTATGTGGCCCAGGTACGGTTTGTCGCCATGTCCCAATCCATATCATACAAAACAAAGCACCTGGGTGAACCGGGTATCCGCGCTTCCATCCACGCGCCAATGTCCCATGCTGGCGGACCAAGCATTGCTCGTTTCGCAGTATTCTTTAACCTTCCGGCTTGTGCGCAGGACCGTCAGGATGGACACGACTCCGAAAAGTGGCATCCTGCTCTTCTCCAACGACCAGTTGCCGGCGCGTCGGCGGTCGTTCAACTCGGCGCCGTCGTCGGACGGCCAGCCGCGCCGGAAATTGCCGCCGCCGCCCGAGCCCGTCGGTGTCCGGACCAACTTTACGTCCGGCAAGCCCATGCACGAGTCGCTTCCCGTGACCAACTACGAGTACCACGAAGACCCGATTCTCGAAGAAGACAAGGACATCCCGATGCAAGGTGACTTTGACTCGCGGACGTCCAACACATATGTCAACTCGATCTACGTGCTCATCGGCGCGGCGGTGGGTGCTGGCGTCGGCCTCGCGCTCACGAACGCCAACCTCAACGAGGACGGCCGCAAGTGGATCGCCTTGCCGGGTGACCTCTTTGTCCGCGCGCTCCGCTGCTTGGTCGTCCCCATGGTGTTTGCGTCGATGGCGGTCGTCATTGCCGAAGTCGTTGTCTTGAAGAAAACGTCAATTTTATCGTGGCGCACGGGCGCCATCTTCTTCCTCACGTCGCTTCTCGCCACGATCCAAGGTGTCGCGATCGCACTTGTCTACCGCAGTACGTTCAGCTCGCGCACGGCGGGCGGCAAGTCGGCGCTGCCCCAACCCGAGCTCGCGTTCAAGTGCCAGAACGGCCTGTACCTCAACATGTTTGACAACGGGACGCTCGCATGCTCGGAGCTCCAGCAGATCAACTCGACGCTCTTTACAACCGTCGATGTCAACAACATGCTCACGGTCAAGAGCACGATCGCGCAGCTCTCGCTCACGCAGCAGATCATTGCCATCATCAACCTCATGGTGCCCGACAACATTTTCGACTCGCTCGCCGAAGGCCAGCTCCTCTCAGTCATCATGTTTGCCTTGCCGCTCGGGTACGCGATCGCAAAGTCGCACAACGGCGCGCCCGCGGAAAACAGCCTCCTCAACATCATTCGGCAGACGCGCAATTCGATTTTGATTTTGATCAACGCCGTCTTGAACATCACGCCGATTGCCGTCGGGTTCCTCATCTGTAACGCCGTCATCTCGTACCAAGCGAGCGCCAACGACGTCTTCTCGCAGGCCGGCTACATTGTGCTCATGTTCCTCGCCGGTGTCTTTTGCCACGTCATGCTCGTCATGCCGCTCGTGCTCTTTATCTTCACGCGCTGCAACCCGTACAACTACATGCGCCAGCTCTTCCCCGCGTACGTATTTGCGTTCGGTTGTTCGTCGTCGATGGCCGCGCTCCCCGTCGGTGTCACGGTCATTCACCAGACGCGCCAAGTGTCGCGGTCGCTCGCGCAGCTCATCATGTGTCTGGGCACGCCAGTCAACCTCAACACGTGCGGGCTGTACTACCCGCTCATGACCATGTTCATGGCCAACTACGCCGGCCTCACGGACGACATCGGCGCACCGCAAATGGTCGTCCTCTTCTTTGTGAGTCTTCTCGGCTGCATGGGTACGGCCCCGATCCCGCAGGCCGGTCTCGCCATGTTGATGACGGTGTGGCGCACGGTGCTGCCGAGTGAAGCGATTCCCCACGCGTTTGTGTACGTCGTCGCCATTGATTTCATCATCGATCGCATCAACACGGTGGTCAACATCAACGGCAACATGATCGTCACGCGCATTCTCGCCGACCAGTTTGACGAGACGGTCGAGACGTGGGCCCACGACCAAATGCTGTAAATGCAAGCCCCACGCCTCCTGTACATTATAGAGCGTATCGCGACAAGAGCTACACAGCTCTTAGACCTAACCACACCATATAAACCATTTTTGATCGAAATGCTGGGTTTGTCAACACAGTCACAGGCGTCTCAACCGTGGCAGAGACGTGGGCTGTCGGCAATGGACCTGCCTCAGACGGCCGCGCGCAGTGCAACACGTTCTCTTGGGTGTCAACCAAGACAACCTGTCCAGGTCACCAATGTGGCGTCTGCGTGCAGGACTCTTGTCCAAAATTCGCGAGACGGCATCTCGAGGCGGCGAGATTCAAAATGACGGTTGTGATTCTGGTTGTGATTGGCGATCATGGTTGGACTTGTCGAAGTATACAAGTGGCAGTAGGCTCAAGAAAAGCTCAAGTAGGTGGCAGCTTCGTATCCCCTGTAGAAGTTGGCGGCGTTTGATGAGATGATGTTCGTTCGTTGGAGCGGACTCATAAAAAGAGAGATATGTGTGGTATAAACCTCTGCACGAATCCAACGAAGTTACTTACGCTCGGCTTGCGGACTTCGTGGCGCTAGCAGCAAACAGTGGCATGATAGTGGCAACGCTAAGCGACTCTACCACATACGGCCAAATGTGTAACCAGCAGTATGTGCATATCTGAGCACGTCTCGTCTCCCGGCATGAGAAGTCGACGTCCGCTTGCGAATTACTGTCGGTGATTCAAAGGCTGGAGCCGCGAGCGCTCGGATATTGCAGGAGAAAGCTCGGGTTGCTCTTGCTCTAATGTGCGGTTGGTATGCGTCCGAGGCAGAGGCTTTGGGGGGCGTGGCAATCCGCAGACGGACGTACCACACTGCATGTCCCAGACACTGAATCACCAGAACAAATCGGACGAAATCACCGCTTCGTGCTCTCTCTACTGCTCCAGCACCTTTGTGGCTACATCATCTATACCCTCTCGAGGTGTGGCGGGATGCTGCATGCATCAAGTGCTGGCCACCAACATTGCGTCGTCCTTCATTATTCGAACATGGTGCCATGCCAAAGCAGATTGGGGAGGCGCACCCAGGTACATGGTCATTAGCGATGGGTACATGATGGTTCGTCGACTTCTTCACGGCTACCTCTGCTGCTATGCCGTGGACCTTTTACGCACCGACGATACTGCACCGGGAGCCTCTGGTGGTGGCGTTGCCGCTGCGTCGAGTCGGTGTGCGAAACCTTCGATACCGACGATGGTTTCAGTGGCGCCGCTTCCCGATAATCGAAGAAAAGCTTGTCTCAAGGGAATGCATCGGAATACAAATCGCCAGATTCCAGCTGGTCGCGCCAGATCTATTGCCCTTTGGTTGCAGCGTCACCAGCTGCCCAAAACACTCGGCCCGATTGCTCCAGCCGCGTCGTCAACCTTTCTACAAGTGGCACGGTAAGCGCCACCGGCTCGCACTCGTCAACCTTCCGTCTTCTGCGCACCTTCTTCTTCGTCGACAAGAACGATGGACCAGCAGCCAAAAGGTATCCTCCTCTTCACCAACGACCAGCTCCAGGGGTCCCGGGCACCGTCGTACCACTCAGCACCATCGTCCGACGGCCAGCGCGCGCGCCGCATTGCGCCGCCTGCCGAGCCGCTCGGTGTCCGCACCAACTTCACCTCGGGGAAGGCGCTCACCGACTCGATCCCGATGACGTCGTATGAAAACTACGACGACCCGATCATGGAAGAAGACAAGAACCTCCACGCTGCCGGCGACTTTGACGCGCGCTCCACGAGCACCTACGTCAACTCGATCTACGTGCTCATCGGCGCGGCGGTCGGCGCAGGTATTGGCCTCGCGCTCACCAAGGCCGACATCTCGCGGGACGTCCAGCAGTGGATTCAGATGCCTGGTGACCTCTTTGTCCGCGCACTCCGCTGTCTTGTCGTGCCCATGGTGTTTGCGTCCATGTCGGTCGTCATTGCCGAAGTTGTCGTTTTGAAAAAGACGTCGATTTTATCGTGGCGCACCGGTGCCATCTTCTTCTTCACGTCGTTCATTGCGACCGTGCAAGGCCTCCTCCTCTCGACGGTCTATCGTGGTATCTTTGAGGGCGGCACCAACTCAACGTCGACGTCGGCGCTGCCGTCGCCGGTGCTCGCGTTTCGCTGCGCCAACGGTCTCTTCCTCAACCAGCAAACCAACGGCAGCCTCCTCTGCGACAAAATGACCAACGACACGGCCACGACGCTCTTTACGACGGTCGATATCAACAACATGCTGACGGTCAAGAGCACGATCACGCAGCTCTCGCTCACGCAGCAGATCATCTCGATCATCGAGCTCACCGTGCCCGACAATATCTTTAACGCGCTCACGCAGGGCTCTCTCCTCTCGGTCATCATGTTTGCCTTGCCACTCGGGTATGCGATCGCCAAGTCGCACAACGGCCCCGCGACCGAGAACGGCCTCCTCAACGTATTTCGGCAAACCCGCAACTCGCTCCTGATTTTGATCAACGCCGTCTTGATGCTGACGCCGATCGCGGTCGGTTTCCTCATCTGCAGCGCCATCATCTCGTACCAAGCGAACGCGTCGGCCATCTTTTCGCAGGCCGGGTACCTCATTTTGATGTTCCTCGCCGGTGTGTTTTGCCACGTCATGCTCGTCATGCCGCTCATTCTCTTCCTCTTCACGCGCTGCAACCCGTACAACTACATGCGCCAGCTCTTCCCTGCTTACGTCTTTGCGTTTGGTTGTTC
>NW_008246071.1:896332-914033 GCF_000281045.1 Saprolegnia diclina VS20
AACTACGCCGGCCTCACGAGCCAGCTCGGCGCGCCGCAGATGGCCGTCCTCTTCTTTGTGAGTCTCCTCGGCTGCGTGGGCACGGCCCCGATCCCGCAGGCCGGTCTCGCCATGTTGATGACGGTGTGGCGCACGACGCTGCCCAACGAGGACCTGCCCCACGCTTTCGTATACGTCGTCGCGATCGACTTTCTCATCGATCGCATCAACACGATGGTCAACATCAACGGCAATATGATCATCACGCGCATTCTCGCCGACCAGTTTGACGAGACGGTCGAGACGTGGGCAACCGATAACATGAATTAACTCGACGGCTTAAATCATACGACACAAATATATTAGTACAATTTACAATTTATTGAAGAACCAAATACGACGCTATGTGCCTCTTCCAAATGATGCACGCCCTGCGCCACGATGCCTGGCTTCGTGACCACTTCGTCCCGGCGTGCGCCATCCACACGCCTCGCCTTCAACACGGCTAAGCCTCGCCGCTGCTGCCGTCTAGCACAACACGCTCTGAATCGAAAGTCCACCCCCCAAAAACAGTTCAGTGTAAATTATATCTAAATAGACTCACTTCAACAACAACTACTGCATTGAACTTCCCCGATGACTATAGTCCTACACCACGAGACGCAACGTCTGCATCAGAAGAGGAGAGCAGAGCAAACCAACGTGCTTGACGTAGAGACGCGGCTGGCTTGCTCATCCGTTCACTCACTAACCTAGCCCTCACGTAGCCCCAACCCTTCGCATCGGTCAGAGACGAGGAGCAAGGTGTTGCACAACGTAGCAGCGACGGGCATGGTGGTCACGCACGCGCAACTCACACCACATACACTTGCACACCATCGTGGTAGGTGCTCATCCTATCCTACTGTACACATCCGCGGTCGGCGTCGAGACGCAGCAGGTCCGTCGACCGACTACCGATACAACTCGCCGAAAAAAAAGCCCACAACATCTAGCGACCAACTATAAGCATACAGTTAGTCGAACACGCTGAAGCCGTCCAACGTCAACGACCCTGCGTCCCAACACTTGCCAAAGGAAGATACTTTGCGCCACGATTTGTTCTAATGTTCTAGCCGTCGACCACCGCCTTCGCGTCTCGAACATTTGACATGGCGGCGACCAACAGCCAGCGCGGCGGCATCGTCCTCTTTGGCGATGGCTCAGAGCCACCTCCCGTATCGGATGCCATCTCGCTCCAGAGCTCGTTCGAAGACAATGCGTCCGATGTCGAGTCGGTCGTCGTTGGCAACGCGTTTACGCGCAAACCCCCACCCGCGTCGTACACGTTCCGGACGAATTTTACGACCAAGCCGGCGCTCGGGCTCTACGAAGGCAACCAGAGCGAAGAAGCCATCTTGGAAGAGTCGCCGTCGCGCAACCGCGCGCATGGCGACTACCTCGACGGCGCCAAGACGCTCAACCCGCTCTCGATCCTCGTATGCGCGGGTATCGGCCTTGCGGTTGGCTTTGCCCTCTCACGTTTGGATGTGAGTCCCGACGCTGCGTCGTGGATCGCACTCCCGGGCGACCTCTTTGTAAGTGCGCTCCGGTGCCTCATCGTGCCCATGGTGTTTTGCTCGATGGCCGCGTCCGTCGCCGACGTCATTGCCGCCAAGAAGACGACGCTCCTCGGGTGGCGCACGGTGCTCACCATCGTGCTTTCGGTCACCTTCTCGGCCGTGCAAGGTATCTTGATCTCGGTGCTCTTTCAGTCCCGGTTTGTGCCGGACGCAGCGCCGGCGGTCGCGAAAGCAGCTGCGAATTTGACGTTCACGCTCCAGTGCCACAACTTGCGCTATCTCGAGATGCTTCCGAGTGGCCGCATTGCATGCAGCGCGGCCAACACGTCCCGACGTTCCACGCTCTTTGATGCGGTTGATGTCAACGGCCTCTACCGGTTCGAGACGCCGTTCCAGACGCTCACGCTCACGGACCAGCTCATCTCGGTGCTCCATTTGATCGTGACCGACAACATCTTTAACGCTGTGCAAAACGGGTCGCTCCTCAGCATCATCATGTTTGCGCTGCCGTTTGGCGTCGCGATCGCCAAGTCATTTGCAGGTCCCATCTCGGGCAACCTTCTCGTCGTGCTCATCAAGCAGACGCGGAACGCCATGTTGATTTTAATCAACACGGTCATGCGCCTCACGCCGATCGCGGTCGTTTTTTTAATTGCATCGGCCGTCATTTCGTTTAGCTCGAACGCCAACAACGTCGCGGGCCAAGTGGGCTTCGCCGTCCTCGCGTTCGTGCTTGGGAGTATGAGCCATGTCTTGCTCGTCATGCCGCTCTTCCTCTTTCTCACGACGCGCATCAACCCGTACGCCTACCTCCGGCAACTCACGTCGGCGTACGTCTTTGCGTTTGGCTGTGCGTCGTCGATGGCCGCGCTGCCCATTGCTGTTTCATCGATCCACCAGACCCGCCAGGTGTCGCGGCCGTTTGCGCAACTCATCATGACGCTCGGGACACCCGTCAACTTGAACGCGTGCGGCATGTACTATCCAATTCTTGTCACGTTCATGGCCAACATGGCGGGGCACGGCGACAGCCTTGGCTTGCCGCAGTGGATCATCTTGTTCTTTGTGAGCATCCTGGCGTCGATGGGGACCGCGCCCGTCCCCAACTCGGGTCTCGTCATGCTCATTACGGTCTGGAAGACGGTCTTGCCGAGCCAGAACCTTCCCGCGGCGTTTTCGTACGTCGTTGCGATCGATTTTATCATGGACCGTATCGCGACCATGGTCAACATCAACGGAAACATGGTTGTCACGCGCATTCTCTCCGAGCAGGTCGACGAAGCGATGGAAGTCTGGGCCAACGAGCAAATCGTTCGCTCTGATTTTCCAACCAATGTCGTGGCGTTTTAGGGCATTTCACGGCAACAACATGGTGTAATATACCCTTCTTGATAACCGTAAAAATTCTGTTGTTTTTTACGTTTGCAACATTTTCAACATAATCGTCCGAGTCATGTCGACCGGCGCGCAAAGACCGACAGGCGCTGTTTGTGTCGTCGTCTTTGCGATGCTATCATCGACGAGACGGCTCGCTCGTTGGCCATAACTTCAAGGGAGTGGAACCTTATTTTTGTATAGGCTATGGCGAAAAGTGTCTCCCTAGTTCCCCACAATTTCTGCGGTAGTCGTCGACACATTGCGTATCCTGGACCATGCAACGTGCAACAAGACCCTACGAAACACAAACTTCCTTGATATAGAGGTATTACGCCAAGAGATGTGTAGCCTCGGACGGCGTAAGCTCCTTTGTCGTCTCGTCATCGTGCGACGGAATCGTGCGCGAAAAGACGTACAGGCCAAGTAGCGCAAGGGGCACCCCGAGGTCCGCAACCGTCCACATGAAGCTCGCACCGTACGCGTTGTAGAGGTAGCCACCAAGCATGGTGCCAACGCCGCGCGCCAGCCCGTTTTGGACTGCACTGAGGATGCCCATCATCAAGCCCTCGGTACCGCGTGGGGCTTCCGCGTAAATGTACTTGGTGCTTGCGGCCCACGCGAGGCCATACGTGCAGCCATGGAGAAACTCAAACGGCAGTGCAATCCACGCATTCGTCATGAGCGCATAGCACGTGAGCCGCACCCCATACGCCAGAATCGAAATCGCGAGCACCTTGACCGTCCCGAGCTTGGCGATGATGGCGTCGGCAAAGTAGAAGGCCGGGAGCTCCGAGAAGGTCTCGCACCAAATGGCGATACCGACGATTTGCGCCGACCCGCCGCTGAGCTCATACAAGTTGAGCGTCAGGAACGCCGAGATGACACCAAACATGGTGCCACCGAGGAAGACGACGAGGAGCAGCCCGAGCACATCCTTTTTTTGAAAGAGCGTCTTCAAGCCCGCCGAGAACGACGAGGCGGGCGGCGACGAAGACGCGCTCGACGGCGATGCGCACCCGCCGTCGCACGGTGGAATCATTTGCAAAAATACAATCGCGGGCACGACAAAAATCAAGTTCATGTAGAACGCCCATGAAATGCCGTAGGACGCGACGACGACACCGGCCACGTACGCACCGATACCGTAGCCGACCGCACCGTAGAGCCGCTGCTTGCCGTACTCGGCGCCAAGTCGCGTCACGAGCGCAAGGACCGTTTGATCGAGGAGCGGCCACGACGGCTGCGCCTGGTAG
This sequence comes from Saprolegnia diclina VS20, assembly GCF_000281045.1. NCBI lineage: Eukaryota > Oomycota > Saprolegniomycetes > Saprolegniales > Saprolegniaceae > Saprolegnia > Saprolegnia diclina. The sequence continues at coordinate 900,504 of NW_008246071.1, forward strand.
TTGGCGAGGAAGACAAGCACGCACGTCCAGAAGAAGCTTTTCGAGGCAAATTGGATCGCGTACATGAGGAGAGCACCCGAGAGGAGGCAAAAGATGTGGATGAGGCGCTGCTGTTGGAGAATGTCGGCGATCGCACCCCACATGGGCGGGGCGAGCATCGAGCAAATGCATGGCAGCGTCTGCAGAATGCCGATCTGGAACTTGTCAAAGTACGTGTTGAAATAGACGGGGAGGAAGTTGAGGACGGCGCTGAAGCCAATGTTGAAGAGCGTGTAGACAGCCTTTGGCGGTAGTAGCGCCGTCGTGTGGTCGGTCTGAGCCATGGTCGGCGCTCGGCAAAGACAATTTGAAACTGGAATCCAGCAAGTTGGGAAACCGACTAGCGACCTGGACGCACCGAGGTACCCAATCCGCGACTGGACGACCACGTGCGCCAATCAACGCGCGCACGACGTGGGCGACGCGGTTCCTTGTACCTAGGCGAGGACGCACTCCTTTGCACACACCTAGTATCCGCAGCCGGGCATACCCAGACGCGAGAAATCTTGTGAGCTCGGATGCCCCAAAGCAAAAAACACGAGGTCGGATGCCACCCAAGAGGCCGCTCGGACCATGTCCACGCACCGAGCGACTGTTTCTACCTCGGCAGCCATCGCATGACGCAGCATCTCGACTAGATACGCTCCACCAGCGTCGTGTCGTTATCTCTCTTGGCTACAGTATCCTGTAGCTCTCGGAATGAATGATGGGGCAGGGACACGGTCCCGCTTGTCACATGCGGGCTTCAACGCTTCAAGAAAGCCCTGACTGCGACGAGCAACTCACCGTCTTATCCTTGTTGCGCATCGCCTCGGGCTGCGCATATACTGAGTTGTAGAATAAGGGTTGGCAGCCAACTAGGGCGAAAAATAGTGGCTGGACAACGAATGATGTCGGAGAACCGCCCCTTTTGCCATGCCCTGTAGCCGTATCTTGAGTGCGACGTTGGCCATGTCAGAAGGCATAGGATTGGACAAAATCCATCACATATTGACCAACCAAATGCCATAAAATTGTTTCGGCCATCACAACCACGACATGGATCCGTGCTTCCCAGTCACAACCGAGTACTTAGGAGGAGTTCCGAGTAAAAATATGGGACGGATGGGAGACGGGCACATTTTACTCGGAACGATTTTTGCAAAATACGACGAAAAACCATCTGCGCTATGATTGGCTAATATTCAATGGAATTTTAGCCAACCAATTTGGTCGCTTCTTGACGGAAGCCGGCAAAAGCCTTGTTGTAGTACCAAGAAAGTGAGCGCGAGCTCCACTTAAGCCAATCTACATGTGGACATCATGTTGCTCGAGTTTTGTGGCCATTGCAATCGAAAATGTCAACTGCAAAGGCGACTTTTGCTCCGTGTCTCCATCCAACGATTTGCCCAATCAAATCGCGTAATCACGAGACGGGATGAATTGGTGAGGTCGTCGAGGTCGGCCGACAACCATGCGCACGAGACGGGATGCATTTTTTTTTCCTGGCCTCTGATCGGTTGTTGCCCGTCTCACAGGTTACTCGGAACTCCTCCTTATTTACTTACTCCGTGTACTTATTTACTTACTCCCTCAACACAACCGAACTCGACATCACGTCCAACTCCTTTAAATGTTGCAGCTCCACAAGGTCATCCACATGCTGCGACGGTTACTCGCGCGGTGAAACCAAGTGCAACCTCAAACACCGTAGCCAGGCAGGAAACGGAAACGCCACCTTTATCTGATGCGGGTGCACATTCGCCCGCCAACAACGCCGGCCGGGCCCACGAAACACATCCTAATACCTCGGCGCCACGATCGCCTTGTCGAGGTGGGTGGTGTGCTCTCGGTTATCGTCTCGATCGGCCTCAGCCTCGCTGCGATCGAGTACATTTTTACACCGTACCTCGCGACCGACTATTTCGTACCCCACTTTGCGTCGTCTGCGCCCGTGTTGGTGGCAGCGATCAACAATCAATTAACGCTCATCGGCTCTGGCGCCATCGACGTCGTCTCGCCCAACGCCGCCTACCTTTCTTCGCTGGATGGGACAAGCCCCGCGTACGGTCGGCTCCTCGTGTACCGCGAGCTCACGACGCTTCTTGATGGCGTCCGCGGACTGCGGCGCCTCGCAACGGCGCAGGTCGTCAAGATGGTGACGCCCTACTGCTGGGCCGACTTGAACAAAACGTGGGAGCTTGCGTACACGTCCAAGCGGCAAGCCCGCTGCTTGCAGTTCGACGCTACGAACGGCGCCGTGCACCTCGAGACGGTTTTGCGCAACATTGACTTTCAAGCATTCCTCGACAACACGCAAGGGCTCTTTCTCTCGGCGATTGGCCAGCCCATTGCGAGCAGCGGACGCGCCGGTGACACGTGGCTCGCGTCACTCCAGTCGCATGTCTGGGTCCCCGAACGCGACGAGGTTGCGCTCTGGGCGGCGCACGGACTCGATCGATATACGCTGCAGTACGGCACCGGCATTGGCATCGGCGTCTTTGAGACGATCTCTGTCGAGACGGCCCTCGGGCAACTCCTCTCGCTCCCGCTCAAGACTATATTGACACAAGATCGATGGACGTTTCGAACCACGAGCATGCTCTGCAACCTTCTCTACAACGACTTGTACGCGATTGGCGCCAACCAAAGTCTCGTGCGGCACACGACCAACTACTTTGGCGACATCAACCCGTCGCAGATCGAGGCGTACGTGCAAGGCCTGCCCCTCCGACCCGTCCAGCAAGCCATCCACGACGGCCTGGGCCCCCTCGGCATCATTGACGCCAAGTGGGTCCCCCCGCCACCACGCCTTCTAGCGAGCGTGAGTGCCTTTCGCGCCACTCTGGCCGCGGCACTCGTGGCCACTCCAAGCCTCTTGGGCAATGACGCGGCACGACAAACCTTGTACCCGACACCAGCGCGCTGGTCCGACACGCGCCTGCGCTTCTTCACGGGCAGCCCCATGTGTGCGTTCTCGGTGCCCCAGCGCTTTGTGCAGCAGACGTTTGGCTTTACCGACGTCTGCGGCAGCCAAATGCCATTGACGCTCGAGTGGCATGCGCTCCCCGCCGCCTATGCGCTCTGGTTGCTCGGGCCGAATGCCGCGCACGACGTTTGCAACCAGTCGTTCGCAGCGAACGCCACGACGTGCCACCGCCTTGTTCGCGATGCCACTATTGTCTACAGCGCCACCGCACAAGCGCTTCCCATCTTGGACCCGTCGGTCGTACCAAACGTGATGGCAATCAACATTGGACTGCTGCAGATTCTGCGCATGAACGACACGTCGGACATTACCCTGGACCAGCAACTGCTTTTGTCGCCCGACTTTGACTTTCTCGGGTGGATGTACGTCTATGACTGGGCGATCGGTGCCCGAGAAGTTATTGCGCTTCAGGGCGACGCGGCGGCATTTACACTCGTGTCGGCGTTGTATGCGCCGATCGCGACCAACCCAATCTTGGCGTCGGCGGGGTTGGGACCCTACCTCTGGTACCTCGCGACGGCGACCACGAGTACGCTGGTGGTTCTCAGCCTCTGTCTCTTCGTACTGCGCCTCCGAAGCAGCAGTCCCGGCAACGACTGGTTTCAGTTCACGCCGTTAGTCGCGTCGGTCTATATCAACCGGAATCTACTCGTGTTTCGCAGCCTTGCCGCGATCCTGTGTCTTGGGACGGCACCGCTGGATGCAAGCACGACGACCAACGGCATCACGCGCCTTCTCTTTGTTCCGCGAACATTCTCGCGATCGGCCCTTCTCGCATTGGAGTCGCTTTGGGGTGTGCACATCGCGCACGACGTGTTACTGCCGCTAACCGGTGTTTGGCGGGCGCTGACGCCGATGACCTGTCTCGGCTGGTGCATTATCGTGGGCATGGACCAGCTGGTGCCACCAACGCTCTCGACGACGCTCGACCGGCAGTGTTATACCGTCAACATGGACTATACAGCGTACTGCAACAGCGGGCTCGTGCGCGTCGGGAGCATGCAACGCTGCGTGGCCGTTCTCAGCGTGCTCTTTGCAGCGATAAGCGCGACGTTGTTGTACTCGCGCTTGCGGCATCAACGCCACAACCTCAATGTGTCGAGCGCTCTTCTACCACCGATGGCACCTTTGCATGTCTCGTCGACAGGCCATCATGTGCACTTGGTATCGGCCGTCATGTGCGGTCTCTTGCCGCTCACGTGGAGCGGCCACGCCTACATCTTTGATGTCAAGCTCTGGTGCTTGCTCTCGCGCGACGACTACGCGTTCGAGTTGACGCAGGGTACCGGCTCTCTCGTACTACCACATTGTGCACCGACATCGTCGCCACCGACAATGGAATCGACACACGGGCTCTTGAGCATTCGCCTCATTCAGAGAGGGCTTCGCCTCTCGGGGCTCTGCTACATTGGTCTGACCCTTTGGAGTAACACAGCGTATCTCGGAGTACTGGAAACCTCCATGGCCAATGACTTTGGCTGGGCAGGCTTCAACGCGACAGGCATGCATGCTTTTTTAGCCAACGCCTTCAACCGCCAACTGCTCACGTCGACGGACGCTATCGTTGCACTTCACGACCCGGCATTCGGAGACGCCCTTCAGCCATACAATGGAACGGCGACCACTGTCTCATGGTTCCCGACCGTTGCGCGTCGGCATCTCTTCAACGCGTCAGTTCCGCTCGCAGAGCTTGTCGCGGGTCTCCGGGAGATGGAGCCATGTCAGTTGCCTTGGATGTTTACGCAGTATTGCTGGCTCGACTTGGCGCGCCAGTGGGAAATGGCCAGCACGAGCACGCGCCAGGCGCGCTGCGTCGCAAGCCGAGGCAATGGTGCCGTGTACCTCGAGACGAGTCTGCGAAACGTACAGGACTGGGACGCATGGCACGCTTGCTGGGGCGACTCGTTCGACAGTGGGTTTGGCCAGGATTTGCAAGCGTCGAGCGCTGGTCAAGCATGGCTGCGCAGCGTCTATTCCAACACTCTTTCAGTCACGGACGAAGTGCTCTACTGGCGCACCCATGGGATCTCCATTTTTTTGCTGCAGTGGCAAAACTTCAAGGACCTTGGCCTTAGCGACGCCATGACCATCATGACGCCGTTTGGCCTTTCGTATACACTGCCGATAAGCCAGCGAGACGGTGAACTGCATTTGGCGTATCAGACGACCCACCGCATGTACTGGGCGTTCGCGAGTGATCTCTGGGCGGTCAGCCCCAATGCGACGAGCATTGGTGGCAAGTCGCTGCTTCGAAACAGCCCGCGTTTTGCATTTGCCAACACCTCGCGCGCGAGTTTGTTGTTTGAAAACCTAACCCTAGCCTCACCACTCGACAGCGGGCTCAGTGCGCTGACGGCTACGTTAGGACCATTTGGCGCCGTTGATCTTGTGTACGTGAGCTGTCCGCGGTCGCTCTTGGATCTCTACGACCATGTGCTCCGCGCGATTGCGACGACCACGACCACGCGCCTTGACGCGCAGAGTGCGTTCTTGTCGCTGCCCATCAAAGCGTACATTGGCCAAGTGCCACGCGTGTTGCTAACTGATGCGAGCGTGCGCATCGTTGGCGGCAATCTCATGTGCGGCGCCGACATTGCGCCGACCGCCCCGTCCAGTGCCTTGGATGCGCTCTTTGGCATCGATGCAATTTGCTCCTGGTGGTACCTCGAGTACCTCACCCCGTCCCCAACCGGCCTTCTTTTCGCGCTTCTCGGGTTTGACGCGGTGCATACCATTGACCCAGTGGTGGACTGGAGTGCATTTTGCGCTGGCGACGTCTACGCAGAAGCGAATTGCGCCGACATTTACGCTGCCTCCTATGCGTTTGCAAGTGCTATCGCATTCAACACGACGCTTGTGCAGCATTTGGCCGCCGCCGCCGAGGCCGACGCACGCGCCCTCTCGATCGAGGTCGTCCAGTACCTGCAACGACCCAACAGCAGCGAGACCGAGCTGTACCAACTCAATATTCTCGACGACGTTGATCGCTCGTGGATCTTTTTTGGGTGGCACTACCTCGCCGAGTGGGTGGTCGGGCAGCGCGAAGTTGTTTCGTTTCAAGGCGACACACGGACGATCACAGCCATTTCGCGGCACTCGAGCCCAGTGACACTCGCTCTCAGCGACGCAGCGATCCCGACGCGGCTCTCGTACGTCTGTCAGCAGTGCGTCCGGTACGTGACGGGCGCGATGATGCTCGGCGCGGGCGTTGCCGCCTACTACGCAATCATTATCTGCCGCGGCGTCTTTGAAGGCTCCAACCTTTTCGCGCTGAATCGACTTGTGGGCCACGCCTGGATAGGCCGCGCGCTGCTCATTGTCCGGGGAGTCACGGCGCTCTGGCTTCTCAACACGGCGCCGCTCGATCTGGTGGCGTTCGGCGCCGGCGCGCGCTTCGAGGCACCGCCCGTCGCGTGGTTTCCAACGCTCTTGGCCGCGTCCGAGCTCACGTGGCTCGTCTACATCGCCAACGACGTCTTTAGCTGCATTACGCGCCAGTACACACCGCTCTATGCCTGGAAAAGCTCGGTTGGTGCGTCGATCGCGGCCGCAGCCTGGACCATCGCGGCGCCCCAAGTGTACGCAGCGTCCGTGCGCCGCAGCTGCACGTACGTCAACATGGACTTGGCGCTGCACTGCATAAGCGGATACATCGAGATTGGCCGCCTACGCAACGTCTGGATCGACGTCGCGCTGTGTCTCGGCTGCGTTCTCGCCGGCGCTGTCTCAGAACGCTTGTACCGCCCAAAGTTGCCCGCGACACCCGTGCCCTCACTGCTGCTGGGCGCAGCGAGTCTCTACACGCTCGAAATGAGTTCGTGGGTTGCCAACGGGCAGCAGTACATTGACCGCATGTCGGCAGCCATGGCTGGTCTGCTGACGTGGCGCCACGACAGCATCATGTACGTCTTTGACATCAAGAGCTGGCGGCTCTTCACGGTCGTGCCCGAAGCCAAGTGCCCGTTCGATGCAACGGCAGTCGTAGCGCTGCACCGTATCGCTTCTTGAGTATCCGAAATACGAATGACTGACTTGACGTCATCTTTTCCGTGTCACGACGCGCCAGTAAGGTGCAAAGTCGCTGTGTTTTGCCCATGTGCCCTGGGAAGGTCGTCGTCTCGGCCCTCGTTGGGTCTTCTTCTCGCGGGCGCATCGAGCTTTCTGGGCATCTCTCTGCACCTTATATATATGAACGTGTTCCGCGTTATCTTCATTATGACACAAAGACTTCGCATACGTAGCGCTACGCCTGAATGCCAGGGAGTTGGCACCAGCACTGGGTCGTTGGGAGTGAGCTGCGCACGGAGAGATCCATCCCTGGTGGACCCCACTCGCCGAGTCACAGCTCGCACGCAGGCTCCTGTACTATGCACCTTGTCCATAACACTTCGGTGCTGCAACTCGATCGCTCATTCAGAAACTTCGTTATGGTTCCGAGGCAAAATGCACCTCGAAGGCGAGTGTTCATCGAGCCTGCGATCTTTCTGTTGCAGCAAATAGAGCCGACGAGAAACCAAGCAAACGTCGCGTACATGGTACCGTAGAAAGCAAGCTCTATTACACCAAAAGCGGACTCGACTCAGCGGCGGTTGTCTCTGCTTTGTGCGTCGGCATCGTGCACGAAAAGATGTAGAGACCGACGAAGGCCAGCGGCACGCCCATGTCGGCCGCCGCCCACATGCAGCTCGCACCGTACGTGTTGTAGAGGTACCCGCCAACCGATGTGCCGACGCCGCGCCCGAGGCCTGTTTGCACCGCGCTGAGGATGCCCATCATCAAGCCTTCCGTGCCGCGCGGCACTTCGGCGAAAATGTACTTGGTGCTCGCGGCCCACGCGAGGCCATACGTGCAGCCGTGGAGAAGCTCGATCGGCAGCACATACCACGCGTTCGTCATGAGCGCATAGCACGTGAGGCGGATCCCATATGCCAGAATCGAAATCGCGAGCACCTTGACGGTCCCGAGGCGGTCAATGATGGCGTCGGCAAAGTAAAAGGCCGGGAGCTCCGAGAAGGTCTCGCAAAAGATCGCAATGCCGACGATCTGCGCCGACCCGCCGCTGAGTTCGTACAAGTTGAGCATCAAGAAGGCCGAGATGATGCCAAACATGGTGCCACCGAGGAAGACGACAAGGAGCAGGCCAAGCACATCCTTCTTTTGAAAGATGATGCGGACGCCGTCGGCAAACGACGGCGACGATGGGGCATTCGCCAACTTGTGCTCTTTGGCGTCCGGCGACGGGATCAGTAGCAGCGTACACACGGTCGGAAGGCAGAAGAGCAGGTTCATATTGAACGCCCACGAGATGCCGTACTGCGAGACGATGAGACCGGTGATGTAGGCGCCGGCGCCCCACCCGACGGCGCCGTAGAGCCGCTGCTTGCCGTACTCGGCGCCGAGCCGCGTCACGAGCGCAAGGACTGTTTGATCGAGGAGTGGCCAGAGCGGCGTCGACTGAAAATTGGCCAGAAAAGCGAGCGCGCACGTCAAGGCAAAGCTGTTGGCGCCAAACTGGATCGAGTACATGAGCAACGTCGTCGAGACAAGACAGAGGATGTGCACTAGACGCTGCTTCTGGAGCAGATCCGCGATCGCGCCCCAGAGCGGCGGCGCGACGAGCGAGCAGATGCACGGGATCGTCTGGAGGAGGCCGATTTCAAACTTGTTGAAGTACGTGCTAAAGTAGACTGGGAGGAAGTTCTGGACCGAGCTCGCGCCGACGTTGAAGAGCACGTAGACGAGCTTGGCGGGAAGGAGCTGCTTCCAGTACGTTCGTTCGACCATGCCGACCACTCAATGTCCACGCTGCACGCCGGAGCGATGTCGGAAAGTAACATTCGACACGTTCCCGCCACAAGACGTTACAGACGACGACGCGTCACAGGATGTCCTGCAACGACGAACTTCCTCTTCGCACTCTGTCGACGCCTATCGATGGATATGGATCTCGTGCACGGACCTTTTTATGACCGAGACGAGACACATTGGACGCACATAGCGACGCACGCTTCAAGGTATCCGCGATAGAAGCTCGCGGTCGTCGCAAAGGCTCGTCGGCACTCCACACTGGATGCCACGACCAGGCCGCGCATTGTAGGACTATCCGGATACGAATAACAGACGCCCTGTCGCAGCTGAATTCGCAAGTTGCCTGGTTGAGCTTGGAGACGTACCCATGATGTAACGTGCGATTAGTAGTCGCACTGAAGCGACGAGGACCGGGGCTCCGAGCACCGACTTGAAGGCTAGTCGGCACTCGGTGCCTTCAAGTAGTTTTGGATGAGCTGTGAACTCGACCATTCAATTACTCTGACGGCCACTGGTAGTTTTCATTTGGTGGTGGTTTGACGGCCACTAATTGAACCGCCGTCCTCGTACCAATGAATGATCCCCGCTGGTGCTAGCAAAATAGTAGCTATAAACTGTCAACAAATCTACCAGCCGTCTCGGGGCAAGGAAGCTTTGGCGAGTAGCTGGTACCAATACCGTCAAGGGTCGTCGCGCACCTCATTGATTGGCCAAGCGAGAGATACATTATCGCAACTTTTGCAGCGCGTCGAGCGACGACGAACAGCCGCGCGTCAATGGCCATGCTCGGTCCGAAGTGAAAAGCATCCCATTCTCGCCAAACCTCCGCAATATCCTACGTGAGACGGCGGCGCCAATGCTCTACAGCTGCCGCTTGCTGTACTTGGTGTCGAGCCGCGCCGCGAGCGCCAAGATGATACTTTATGATCACGAAGTCATCGGACATCGATATGAGTAACGGCGTGCACTGACGTGGCAAATCCTACGGCAGGGAGCTCGCTTCTCATTGGACAATGCGTTGCATTGAATCGTTTTTAGCCAGTCGCGTAGTGGCATCAACAAGGCCACGAGCTGGAAAATGTCAACCAACCAAAATGTATTTTGTTCAAAACCCTTTACGCAAGGAGGTGGTCCTTGTCGGTGGGCGACTTTTGGATCGACGCACCATCGTCATCGCTTGTCACGGACGTCTCGACGATCGTGCACGAGAAGAGGTAGAGCCCAACCAACGCGAGCGGCACACCGCAATCGGTGACTGTCCACATGAAGCTCGCGCCGTACGTGTTGTAGAGATACCCGCCGACCAGCGTGCCGACGCCACGGCCCAGTCCGTTCTGGACCGCACTCAAGACGCCCATCATGGTACCTTTGGTGCCCGGTGGGGCCGCCGCGTAAATGTACTTGGTACACGCAGCCCACGCGAGGCCAAAGGTGCAGCCGTGAAGAAACTCAAACGGCAGTGCATACCACGCGTTCGTCATAAGCGCATAGCACGTGAGCCGCGCGCCATAAGCCAGAATTGAGATCGCGAGCACCTTGACCGTCCCGAGCTTGGCGATGATGGCGTCGGCAAAGTAGAAGGCCGGGAGCTCCGAGAAGGTTTCGCAAAAGATCGCAATGCCGACGATCTGCGCCGACCCGCCACTGAGCTCATACAAATTGAGCGTGAGGAACGCCGACATGGTGCCGCACATGAGCCCGAGGAGGAAGACAACAAAGAGCAGTCCGAGCACGTCCTTGCGCTTCATGAGGGTGCGCATCCCGACGGCAAACAAAGGGGACGCTGGCGACGACGGCGACGCAATCGTGTCATTGGCGTCGGACGGCGGGATCAGCTGCAGCACGAGCAGCGTGGGCACCAAGAAGATCAAGTTGAGGTGGAACGCCCAGGCAATGCCATAGTGCGCGACGATGACGCCTGCGCCATACGCGCCAAGACCGTAGCCCACCGCGCCATAGAGTCGCTGCTTGCCGTACTCGGCGCCGAGACGCTCCGTGAGCGCTAGCACCACTTGGTCGGTAAGCGACGCTGCGGGGTTGCCTTGAAAGTTGCCGAGGAAGACGAGCACACACGTCCAGAGAAAACTCGACGAGGCGAATTGGATCGCGTACATGAGCAACGTGCCAGAGACCAAGCACGTAATGTGGATGAGGCGCTGCTTGCGGAGGACGTCCGAGATGGCGCCCCAGAGCGGCGGCGCGAGGATCGAGCAGACGGCCGGGATCGTCTGGAGCATGCCGATCTGGAACTTGTCAAAGGACGCGGCGAAGAAGACCGTGAGGAAGTTGATGAGCGCGCTGCCGCCAATGTTGCTCACCGTGTAGACGGCCTTGGCCGGCAGCAGCTCGGCCCAGTGCTCGGTCTCGGCGCCCATCAGAATGGGAATGCGCAACTGTCCATTTCCGTGTCAGAACGGCCGTTCGCGCGTTCTGATTGGCTCAAATGCGGTGCTTCAAGTTGGTCAGTGCTGGAAGCACGGCCGCGGCTCGATCGTCACAAGCGACCGCAGCCACAGGATTGGGATCATGGAACGTTGGATCGGTGACGCAGGTGGACAAAAATCGAAGGCCACGTATCTGGGCGTTCGAATCAAAGTGGCGAGAAGGACCTTCCTCCGCACACCGTTAATAGAGACGGCCTGGACACCCAATGCCAACGAGGGCGAGAAGAGTTGGACTATGATAGCACGTCCCCTTCGTTCTGTTACTGCAATGATTTCATTCCTCGTGTTTTGTATCCACCAGCCTGAATTGGATGCCTCCTTGATCGGAATCTTCATAACATTAGCCTAATGACATTAATCGAGCGATTTTGCAAATCAAAACAATCACTTGAACTACACTGTAGTGCTTTCTATTGCAAAATACGAAGGCGCGAGAGCAGTAGCGTATCGTCCCAGTTACTAGTCCTTGCCACTGCGCTCGATAAGCGGGCTCGTTTCGCTGATCCTCTTTCTCGTCGAGGTCGTTTGGGAAAATAGCCACAGCGCAAGAAAGCCCGCCGGAACGCCGGTGCTCGTGACGCCCCACAAATAGCGCGCACCGTACGCGTTGTAGACATGTCCGCCCACCAAGGTCGCGAGGCCGCGCCCGACGCCGCCTTGCACAGCGCTAAGAAGCCCCAGAACAAAACCTTCCGCGCCAGCGGGTGCTGCGGCGTACACGTATTTGGTGCATGCAGCCCATGCGAGACCGTACGTGCAGCCGTGAAGAAGCTCGAACGGTAGCGCATACCACGCGTTCGTCATGAATGCATAGCACGTGAGGCGTACGCCGTACGCAAGAAGCGCCAATGCCAACACGGTGACGGTTCCGAGACGTAAAATGAGTGTGTCGGCACAGTAAAAGGCGGGGAGCTCCGAGAGAGTTTCGCAGACGACTGCGAGGCCGACAATCTGCGCCGACCCGCCGCTAAGTTCAAAGAGGTTGAGCGTAAGGAACGCTGAAATGACTCCACCCATGGCACCCGTGACAGCAGCGAAGCTCAGAAGCGCCATGAGATCGTAGCGGTGCCAAAGCGCACGCACGCCCACGGCGAACGAACCCGACGACGACCCCCGCGGTGGCGGTGACGGCAGCATGAAGAGCAACACAAGCCCAGGAACGCAGCAGCCGAGACTGATGGTAAAGGCCCAGCCGATACCGTAGTTGGCGACAACGAGGCCTGTGGCGTAGGCACCGAGGCCGTAGCCGATGGAGCCGTACAGTCGCTGCTTGCCGTACTCGGCCCCGAGCTGCGTCACAAGTGCCAACACCGCTTGGTCCAAGAGTGTCTACGCGGGCTTGGACTGAAACTGGGCAAAAAAGAAGACCAGGCATGTCCAAACAAAGCTGTCCGAGACGTTCTGCATGCCAAACATGAGAAGGGAGCCGGAGATATAGCAGACGACGTGGACGAGCCGGGGGCGCTGCAGCGCGTCCGAAATGGCGCCCCACAGTGGCGGTGCGAGCATCGAGCAAAGGCAAGGCAGCGTCTGGAGAATGCCGATTTGAAATTTGTCAAAATAGGCGCTGAAATACACGGGCAGGAAGATGAGGATCGCACCAAAGCCAAAGTTGAAGGTCGCGTACGCGGCCTTGGCGAACCACAGCGCGTCGAGGTGCATCACCGCAGCCAAATAGTTCTTATTTGCTCTCGATTCGCGCGCACAAGGGAACGATCGGGTAATATTCGATACTGAGAGCGATCCCTTTCGAAGATTTAGGACAAAATCCGTGGAAGTTTCCTTCCGGTCAGGCATTTGGTCGAAGCCAAAGCTATTGGCGGAAAAGAGGCGTCTGTAGCGTTGATTCGCTGCCTTTTAGCCAATCCAAGATGAGAGATGTTCGCGCCATATTGGATCATTTAATATCGAGGATTCATCACGGTCCCTTGGATTCACCAGCATGCAGAGCTACCCAGCAAATCAAGTCGCTGCGAGGTCAGGGGAGAATTGAGCCCGCGCCAAAAGCGAGGGTGGTAACGTTAGCAGAATGGCTAATGCGAGCAATGTCCACGACAAAGCCCGTTTGGCACCCGTGAATTCTGGCAGCAATAATTGATTGTCGTGATCCCTGGATTATCACACCAAGCTCAGGTCCGAATGGCGTGGCACAAGGCGTGGCACTCTCTGACGATTGCAATGACCACAAACAAAAATGTGAAATGCGTATAAACGATGGAGCACGACAAAGGCAGTCGTGCCCCTTCATCATCGCGAGTTAGTGATCAAGCA